>NW_012114364.1:2900133-2901745 GCF_000951035.1 Colobus angolensis palliatus | reverse complement strand
CATGAGAACAGTATGGGGGAAAACACCCCCATAATTCAGTTATCTCCCATCAGGTCCCTCCTGTAACCCATGGGAATTATGGGACCTAAAATTCAAGATGAGATTTGGGTGGGGACACAGCCAAACCATATGAACTAGTATCCACCATTATAGTGTCACACGGAGTTGTCTTATCACCTTAAAAACTCCCTGTGCTTTACCTATTTCCTTCCTTTCTCAAATTCCTACCAACCACTGATCTTTTTATTGTCTCTATAATTTGGTCTTTTTTTGGAATAGCATACAGTTGGAATCATACAATATGTAGTCTTTTTATGTTGGCTTCTTTCACTTAGCAGTATACATTTAAGTTTTCTCCATGTATTTTTATAGCTTGTTAGTTTATTTCTTTTTATTGCTGAATAATCTTCCATTGTATGCATGTATGTACCACAGATTGTTAATTTATTCGTCTGTTGAAGGACATTTTGGTTGCTTTCAGGTTTGGAATAAAGCTGCTATGAACAGTTATGTGCAGATATTTGTGTGGAACTGTCTGTTTGCACATTGCTATAAAGAAATACCTGAGAATAGGTAATTTATAAAGAAAAGAGGTTTATTGGCTCACAGTTCTGCAGGCTGTATGGGAAACATGATGCTGGCATCTGCTTGGCTTTTGGGGAGGCCTCAGAAAACAGATAATTATGGCAGAAGGAGAATGGGGAGCAGGCATTTCACATGGCAGGAGCAGGAGCAAGACAGAATGAGGGATGGAGGAGAGGCTACACACTTTTAAGCAACCAGATCTCATGAGAACTTGCTCACTATCCACCATCCTGAAGACAGTACCCAGGGAGATGGCGCTAAACCATTCTCGAGAAATCTGCCCCCATGATCCAGTCACCTCCCACTAGGCCCCACCTCCAACACTAGGGGTTACAATTTGACATGACATTAGATGGGAACATAGATCCGAACCATATCAGGAACTATTGCATTTTCCACACTTTCGTACTTTCGAACTTCTTTCTTCCTGAAATGTCATTCCCCCTCTTAACCCCTTGCCAAGTTTAATTTTATAACTTAAATTTAGTTTAGCAAATACTTATTGAATAAATTGTACAAGCCAGGTGCTTCTATTAAATAGTTAGGAAACAATTGGGAACCAGATAGGCATAGTCTAGTTCTATTTGCAGAGATAGGCAATTAATATGTGGTTACAGTGGAATATGTTAGTACTATGATGCTGTTGGAACTTAAAAGAAGTTGCTAACCCATCTTTGCAGACTGAGAGAGACTGTCAAAGGAAATCTGACTGATCCTTCAGGACCCAAGTCCTAATATCTGCTACTGAATAAAACACTCAGACTTGTCCTGTGCTGTTTGCAACCACTCTCCCATCATCCTTTATGTTTTTTTTTATCACTTCCTTTCAGTATCAGTTTCTTTGACCAACCTTTTTGTCTCCTGACCCCAAGACTTGATGTCTTTCCCTTCTCATGTGATCTAAGTATCCTTACTCAGTCTGTATTTTAGTACGTATCACATTGTGACATTGTGGTGTAACAAACTGTTATGATTATAAACTTGTGTGTCTCTTTTACCAAATTGTAAGTGCCCTGAGAGCAAGGAG
>NW_012114364.1:2884279-2898283 GCF_000951035.1 Colobus angolensis palliatus | reverse complement strand
CACCCTCTCGGTGTCCTACTTATATGACAGAAATTAAAAGAAAATAACAGAAGAAAAGGTACAATTCATGAAGCATAATGATTTGTAAAATTTAATTTCTTCCTAAAAGAATGAGTAATTATTAAATCCAAAAAATAGAAGTGGAACACCATAAAAGAGAAATACCTGAAGAAGTAGAAGTCTTTATAATTAAGTGCACAAAAACATTAAAACATTTTTTGGAATATAAGTTTGAAGATATTTCAGAGAATATAGAACAAAAAGCCAAGGGGATGAAAAACATAAAGTCCAATTTTTAAAAATGGGGAATTGGTACCTCCAAATAGTACCAGTTTGAAGAATGGTGTAAAAATACCTCTATCCCCAAACATCTTTCTCAAGAAGCTACTACACATATTGTTTCACTAAAACAAGAGACCAAATCAGGACAGAGGAATATATGGAATCTGAGAAACAGAAAAACTGATGAATCAGTGAGACATGAAAGGATTTTTCAGGATATAGCTTAGCCAAAGGGTAATCCCACATAACATAAATGCCTCAGATCTTCAGAGTAACTAGTCCATGTAGAATCAGGACAGAGAGACCCAAAAGGGACTTTATAAGAAAAAAAGAAGCTGAGATAATCAATAACTTAATGCATATGGCTATTTTGAGACGAGGTATACAATCCATTCCTTTCATGATTTTGGAAGAATTAGTACTAGAATCTCAACATTCAGTCAGGGAAACACAACCACTATACGTGTTCAAGGATAATTATAGGCTTAAGTCATACACAGTGTAGAAACTGGGAATGTGAAATGTGGAAGGGGCAATAGGAGAATTAGAGAATTAAGCCACTAACCAGCCCCCCAAAAGCCCTGGAACAGGTGGATAAGTTGGAGCTTGTAGGAAAATCTGAGAAGCCAAGTATGTCCAGCTGCTGAAGGGGATTTCCCAAAGGGGAGCTTGTGGAGAGGTCTATGGGAAGCACTTACCTCTGTATATCTGACAGTGGGCTTGAAGTCACTGTTGGTGAGCAGAACCAGGGTCCAGAAGAACTGGACAGGGAGTGGAGGAGAGCAAACCCGAGGCACCTCTGTATTTGTGATATGGTTTAACTCTATGTCCCCCACCCAAATCTCATAGTTGAATTGTAATACACAATGGTGTGGGAGGGATCTGGTGGGAGGTGATTGAATTATGAGGGCAGATTTCCCCCTTGCTGTTCTCGTGATAGTGAGTGAGTTCTCATGAGATCTGATGGTTTGAAAGTGTGCAGCACTTTTCCCATCGCTCTTTCTCTTTCCTCCTCCTCCACCACGTGAAGAATGTGCTTGCTTCCCTTTTGCCATTCCACCATGATTGCAAGTGTCCTGAGGCTTCCTCAACTATGCCTCTTGTACAGCCTGCAGGACTGTGAGTCAATTAAACCTCTTTTCTTCATAAATTAACCAGTCTCAGGTATATCTTTATAGCAATGTGAGAATGGACTAATACAATTTGTCATAATTCTATCCACAAAAAGATACTTAGAAAGCGTATTCAGTGCTTCATCTCCACCTCAAAAATCTTGCACAAATTTCTCTTTCAGCCCGTTCTAACCTGGAACTATACAGAAAAATGAATTCTGGGAAATATTTCCCAAATTAAACAAGTTAGCAACAGAGCAATTCAACATATATATATAACAGAGGCTAAAATAGCAAATTAAACAAACAAACAAACAAACAAACAACAAACAAACAATTCTAGACAACTGCTGACTCCAGGGTAAGAAACTTCCATATGAGAAACAAATATAGCATTTCTCATAGTTCCTCTCTGAATAATATTAACATTATCATCATAACACAATCTGGCATATTGATGTAACTGCAAATCATAGCTACATTGAATGGATGGAAAGAAGGAGGATATTTGTGTGGGGAGTCACTCTGTCTCCCAGGCTTGAGTGCAGTGGCATGACCTCAACTTACTGCAACCTCTGCCTCCCAGGTTCAAGCGATTCTCCTGTCTCAGCCTCCCAAGTAGCTGGGATTACAGGCACCTGCCACCATGCCTGGCTAGTTTTTTTTTTTTTATTTTTAGTAGAGATGGGTTTCACCGTGTTGGTTAGGCTGGTCTGAAACTCCTGACTTCAGGTGATCCACTTGCATCCATCTCTCAAAGTGCTGGGATTACAGGTGTGATCCAGCACCCAAATCAGTGAAGGAAATATCATGAGAAAAATAGGGACTGAGAAAACATCACAGGCAGTAAAACATTTCTGATTCCTTAGAGTAAAATTACAATAAATGAGTACCACTAAACTCTTAGGGGAAACACCAATTTCATCCAATCTATGAGTAAAATCCATTTGCAAATCACTAGTTAGAATTTACTTACTTTGTAAAACAATAGCAGAGTACATGCACAATTATAATAATTTTAAAATGCCTTTTTGTGATCCTATTAATAGCTCATCACAAAAAATTAAACATGAATTACTCAATTGCCTTAGAGCAGTAGCTAGCTCACAATTAGCTAACACATTGGTTTGTGCTGTTTGCAATTTTGAGGGTGACTTGTTAACTAATACTCAACATATACTATGTTTTAATTAAACTTAACTAACCACTTAAGAAAAACCTTCTCTTAGTGATAATTTCAGGTATGCAAACAAGTTCTTGAGGAGTCTGTTACTGAAATAACTACCGGTTTAGTCCAATTGGTAGTGATATTTGAGCTTAATATTTTCGGGATAAATGCATTAACTAATCAAATAATTGGTCTAGCATGAGTTGAATCTAATGTTTAAAGTTTTCAAGGAAAGTGTGAAAAAGGATACAGGATTAGAATATACTCTAAGACAGGAGTATTTCCAAAAAGGGGACTTAAATCAGTGAGCAGGAACAAGGTACTGTAATACTATTCTGTAACTACTCATAATCAATATGTTGGTTGATGAGCAATTTCAGATTGTGATCTATGAATTTTGAGTCAATGTGAGCATTTTAGGGATTCTAGTCATTAGGTTAAACATTCTTAGAAAGACAGGATATATTTGGACACTGACAAGTTTCAATTCTTGATTGAGAATCTTCAAGATTTTATAAGAGTGTGAACCTTTAAATTCCACCGAGATGCACCCTTGTACTTTTTAAGTCAGGGTAAAACAGTGAGCTAATCTGTAGGTGGCAGAGGAGAGACAGAGAGAGAGAATAAAATAAACATTCAGAGAGAACTAGAGTATACAAAGAAAAAGAAAAAATGGCTGCTTGACTCTGAAGGATTTCCAGTCTTTTGTCCGACTTTAAGAAGCCATACTGTGTGTCCCGCTCTTAAATTCCATAGCTAGGCAAGTATCTTTCTAATATATCCCACCTCAGCAACACGTCAATGATCCGCTGTCCCAATTTGCCCAGAACCTTCCCAATTCTAGCAATGAAAGTCCCACATTCTTGGAAATCCTTCAGTCCCAGATAAATATGGACTGACGGTCACCGTAATCTGCATATTTTCCTAGTAAGCTAATGTAATGTGGGTTTTAACTACCAACCAGGAAAGCCTTGATTAAGACAGATGCTTTTAAGTTACATGCAATTGATGAAGGCCTACTGCGTCCAAAACCTCTGTTACGCATCTTACCTGCTGCTTGGTTCTATTATTCGCAACTCAGTAAATGAGGAAGCATGAGCAGGAGAGTTGGCATAAGCAGAGAGGAGTGAATTTTAAGTAAATCAGGCAGTTACTTCAGATTGGGATGATCTGTGTTGAAAGGAATTATTCCCCCAAAACATATTCATTAAAATATGTTGCAATTTTTAATATCCTCTGAGTTACAACATTTAGTCACAAAGTTGTTTTAAGACTCCAAATTTTACCAAGCAATTCACTGTACTGAAATAATGCTCTTTCCTTTCACAGCCTACAATAAAGTAAATGTTTTGCTCATATATATATATATATATATATATATATACATAAATATGCTTAATCAGGGAAGTTATGCTTCATAAGTTGATTTGCTACCTTTGAAATTGGGTGTCAATATTTGCAGCTGATACAGTTTAATGACTGCATGATCTGCAAAAGAGGTCACTGAATGCAAGGGAGGTCAATGCCATAAAAAAGCTGAGGAGATGATTACTTAAGAAATGACAACAGCAACAGCCTGAGCAGCAGCAGAGAGACCAACCAGAGAGGCTGCCTGTCAGCTGTGGCTGCCCCCACCCACACCCAGTTTGAGAAAAGAAATGATGACAGCCTAGTGAGGAGGCACAACCCTCACCAATAAAAACGACTGTCAGCAGCTTTGCAGATGGGCTCAGAAAAGCCTCTTAGCCTATAAAACACTTATCTCTCCTCCAATATCCCTAGCTTTCTACATCTTTATTAGGGTTATCAGTAAATGAAGAGCAGGGAGAGTATGAAAAAAATACGACTCATGGGGATGTCTTGTATCCATACAGCTCTTCAATGAATGTTTTCTTTGATCCTCTCAACAAAGTGTTGGAGAGGCAAGGAAGTGGAATTATAATTATTCTATTTTGTAGATCAGAAATAAGGAGAGTTCTGTGGTCTTGCTCAACTGGTTAATACCACTATTTTATTGCTATTAGCTAATGTTTATTGAGCAATATGTATTAGACCCTGTGTGAGCTAAGTACTTTAAATGGATCATTTCATTTGCCTTCAAAGAACCATTCGGGGTAGATAATATTATTTTCCTTTCTTTTTTTTTTTTTTTTTTTTAAGATGGAGCCTTGCTCTGTTGCCCAGGCTGGAGTGTAGTGGCTCTATCTTGGCTTACTGCAAGCTCCACCTCCCAGGTTCATGCCATTCTCCTGCCTTGGCCTCCCGAGTAGCTGGGACTACAGGTGCCTGCCACCATGCCCGGCTAATTTTTTGTATTTTTCATAGAGACAAATTTCACTGTGTTAGCCATGATGGTCTCAATCTCCTGACCTCGTGATCCACCCCCCTCAGCCTCCCAGAGTGCTGGGATTACAGGTGTGAGCCACTGCGCCTGGCCAATATTATTTTTCTTAATGTACGGATGAGAAGACTTGGGCTCAGGGGGTTATAACAAGTTGTTGAAAAAGTAGATCCAAAATCCAGGCCTGGAGTTTAGAATCCATACTCTCCACCTTGTTTTGACTTTATAATAGAAATCAATACTTTTGAATGCCTATTGCTTGAGTTATTTTGCATTTTAGGAATTTTGCCCTCAATGTTTTAGACTCTTGTCAATGAGATTAGGCTAATTACTTCAACATTTATCTAACAGATTTATTTAGTGCTTAATATGTGCCAGGCACGGGTACAGATTTTGAGAAAATATTCACTAAAACACAGGCCACCTTTTCTATGTAAAGATGGTTAAATTATTTGCTTTTCTTTAATCTTTCTTAATTAGTTATACAAGGATGCTATTTTTCTTCCTACATGGAAACTCCCATATACACATTGTGGAGCAATAGTAGGAATCATCGGGCTTAAGAAATATTGGCAAGAGGTTTGGAGTTCAGAGACTTTTAATAAATATGCATAAAACAAAAAGAAAGGACTTGTCAGACAGTAAAATGAACAGTGTTAGGGAGAACACTTATCCTCCACTGCCCATATTGCTCTGTGGAAGAAATCTCCATGAGCGTAACTCTTTTGACCTTTCGTTGCCCCATTTTTCATTCTTCTCCAGATCTGAGTTTGGTAAAAGGAATTGGAAGTATAGGGCTTAATCTCTTCTGTATTTGGCTCAGAGTCTTGTGGCCTGCAAAGAAGGTGCATATGAGTCACACCCTCTCTGCAGGTGGGGCACATTCTGGGGAGGACTGCTGATGTCCTGTGCTATCTGTGAATAGTAAGTAAGCTTGCATATTCAGCGATGAAGTGTCATAAACCCATTAGACTTAAAGCTGATGCTCATTCTCTAATGAGTGGTATCTCTAGTGAGGGAGCAAACTGACAGATAATTCTGATGTATCATTTATAATTCCAGAGAAGATATAAATCCATTGATTCTTCTCTGCTAATTGTTTGGATTTAATAAAAAGTATCTCTTTATCTTCCAAATTTAGACAAAATTCAGAAAAACAAGCAGGAGTGAGAGATTAAAATAACTTTTTATCATAAGCACTAGAGATACCACTCTACTAATTTCCAGCACACAATAAGTATATTCCAAGTCCTTAAAAGGTGCCCAGTAAATGTTTGTTCACACGGAAAAGAATGGGATTCAGGTCTCATTTGTAATATGAAGGGTTTGCATTCAATAATTTCTCAAACTCCAATTCAGATCATCCTGAAATTCTAATGAGAGATGGATGGGGTTAAAAAAATGCAAGTAGGACTTCTACTTCCAGTAAAGATAGAGTAACAGGGACTGAATTAAATGATCTACCTTAAACAAGTAGAAAACTGGTCAATATACATGAAAGAAAAACTTTTCAGACATTGGACAATAGGTAATTACACAAGATGATCCCTATAATTGCACCAGTTTATAGGCTACAAGTTTGAAATAGTCTATTAGTTAGGGTTCTTTAGAGAAACAGAACCAAGAGAATGTGTATACATATATAGAAAGGAATTTATTATAAGGAATTGGCTCATGCAATTCTGGAGGCTGGGAAGTTCAAAATCTGTAGCCTGTAGACCGGAGACCTGGGACAGCTGATTGTGAAGATGAAGTCCAAAAGCCATTTGCTGGAGAATTTCCTCTTGCTCAGGCAGGCCAGTCTTTTTGTTCTATTCAGGCCTTCAACTGATTGGCCTTCTTCTATTCAGGCCTTCAACACATTGTGGAGGACAATCTGCTTTACTCAAAGTTCAGCAACTTAGATGATAATCTCATCCCAAAGCCTTCAAGAAAAAGACCCAAATGCAACTTTCAGCAAACAAATGCTGAGAGAATTCACTGCTATGGAGAATGTAAAAGGATGTTCTTTAGGAAGTAAGATTATTATACAGATATTTGGATCTAAACATGGAAAAGAATAGTGCTAGAAACAGTAAATATATGGGTAAAAACATTTTTTCTCATTTTTAATTTCTTTAAAGAATATTGACTATTTAAAGCAAAAGTAATAACAATCTATCATAGAATTAATAGCACATATAGAGGTAAAATACATGACAACAATAGCATAAAGACCAGGAAGTGGAAGGGAATGTATAGTATTGTAAGATTCTTATACTGTGTGTAAATGAGCATAATATTATTTGAAAGTAGATTTTGATAAGTTAAAGATGTATGTTTTAAACCTGATTGCAACTATGAAAACCAGCCAAGCAAACAAACTTCTACAGCTAATAGAACAATAGAAAAGAAAACAAAATAGAATGTTTTTGTCCTTCCAACTTTTAAGTTCAGGGGTATATGTGCAAGTGTGTTACATGGGTAAATTGTCCATCACTGAGGTGTGGTATACAAATGATTTCATCACCCAAGTAGTGAGTATAGTATCTGAAGGGGTAGGTTTTTTTAGTTTTATTTTTTATTTTTATTTTTATTTTTTTTTAGAGAGAGTGAGACTCTATCACCCAGGCTAGAATGCAGTGACTTGATCTCAGCTCATTGTAACTTCCACCTCCTGGGTTCAAGGGATTCTCCTGCTTCACCCTCCCAAATACCTGGGATTACAGGTATACACTACCATGCCCAACGATTTTTTTTTTTTTTTTTTTGTATTTTTAGTAGAAGTAAGATTTCACCCTGTTGGCCAGGTTGGTCTCAAACTACTGACCTCAAGCAATCCACCTACCTCTTCCTCCTAGAGTGCTGGGATTAGAGATGCGGACCACCGCACCGGGCCCTGATAGGTACTTTTTTGATGCTTACCCTCTTCCCACATTTCACCCTGAAGTAAGCCCTGGTGACTCTTGTTTCCCTCTTTGTGTCTGTGTCACTCAATGTTTTAGCTCCCACTTATAAATGAGAACATACAGTATTTGCTTTTCTGTTCCTGTGTTAATTTGCTTAGCATAATGGCCTTCAGTTGCATCCATGCTACTGAAAAGGACATGTAAGAAACTTACTCTAAATAGAAAAATATCGCTAGGTTAAACACGAATTATAGACAAAGATATCCCATGCAAAAACTAATCCAAAGAGAGCTTGAGTGACTATATTAATTAATGTCAATGTAGACTTCAGAACAAGAAATATTATCACAGATAAATGGGAATACTGCACAATAATGAAGGGATAAATTTATCATAAACATCTTAAATGTATATGCTACTACTAATTTCAAAATACATGAAGGAAAAACTGGTAGAACTAATGGAAGAAATAGACAAATCCACAATTATAGTTGAAGATTGTAACATTCTTATCTCAGTAATTTTTAAATAAGCAAATAGAAAATCGTAAGTTTATAGAAGACTTGAACAATATCATCAATACAGGACACAAAAGCTGCTGAGTAACACATTTGTTCACAAATATACACATACCACATTTTAGACCATAAAACGTATCTTACTAAATTTAAGATGATTGAAATCATATGAACCACAAAGGAAGTAAACTGGAAATCAATAATGAGAAAGATACATGGAGAATCCCCAGTCAATATATGGGATGCAGCAAAAGCAGTACTCAGAGGAAAATGTTTCTGTCAGTTCTGGCTGCTAAAACAAGAATACCATAGACTAGGAGACTAGTGACTAAATTTGTCACTTGAGTAAATGACAAAATGTCATTTGACTAAATGACAAACATTTATTTCTCATAGGTCTGGGGGCTGGGAAGACCAAGTTCAAGATGCTAGCTGATTCGATGTCTGATGAGGGGATTCTTTTTGGTTTGCAAACAGCTACCTTCTCATTGTATCCTCACATGTTCTGAAGGGAAGGGGAGAAAGAGAGAGCACATACTTTATGTCTCTTCTTACAAATGCACTAATCCTATTCATGAGGAACCCATCTTTCATCAAACTACCTCTTAATACCACCCTACCACCCTTTAATACCATTACGTTAGGGGTTGGGATTTCAACATACAAATTTTGCAAGGACACAAACATTTAGTTTAAACAAGGAAATAATGCTAATATTAGAAAAGAAGAAAGGTCTCAAATCATAAACTGGTCTAAATCACCACCTTACGAAACTAGGAAAAGAAAATTAAACCCAAAGTAAACATAAAGGCAGAAATAACAAAGAACAGAAATCAACAAAATCAGAAACGGAAAAAAAAAAATGAGGTGAATAAACTGAAAGCTGGCTATTGGGAAAACTTAAATAAAATGGATAAACCTGTAGCCAAACTGATCAAGAAAAAGTAAGAGAAGACACAAATTACAAATATGATAAATGAGAGACTCTAAAGACCTACAGACATTAAAAGAATAACAAGGGAACAATATGAGTAAGTGTCCGTCTACAGATTTCACAACTTTGAGCAGGATTTCTCAGATATTTTCAGGTTGCATCTGCTAAGAGTGCTTTCAGTAGCAAATGACAGAAAACATGACCTACAGAAACTTAAACAGCTAATTTTTCTCATATGACAAGACACTCAGAGGTAGATTCCTTCAATGACAATAATGTCAGGGTCTAAGATGGTATCTCTGCCGTTCACTAATCTTTTTCTCATGGTCACAGGCATCAGTCATATCAGTGTTCAAGGCTGAAAGAAAGGACTAAGAGCAAGACTGACCATGTGTAACCCTTTTATCAGAAAAGCAAAAGCTTTCCCATAAGCTCCTCCACACCCACACCAAGCTGACTTCCTTTGACACCTCATTGGGCATAACTGGGTCCTATGACTTTTATTAAATTCAACCTTAGGCGGTTGGAGAGTCTCGTGTCTGTTAAAGTGATTTAAGGTGGAGAACAGCCCTGGAAAATTCCTGAGCAGACAGAATAGTTAGGAGTTGAAAGTAACCTTAACCTCACTTGATTACAAACGTAAGTTAAACTTGGCATTTACAGGCATTTACAAGAAATGCTTGTATTAGAGAAAAACAAATCTTAAGCTCAACCAATGAGAAGCTGACAAGTAACTCAGAGTTTTATAACAAGGGACTTTCCAGAGGGACAGACCAAATAAGAGAACTGTGTAACTGTAACCAGTCTGGTGTTGTATTTGCTTTACTTCCACATTCACCCTATAAAAGCCTGTCCCTTACACTTCTTCAAAAGAGCCTGAAACCTCTTTTGGTTTGGTGCTTCCTAATTTATGAATCACTGTTTGTTCAAACAAACTCTTCAGACTTTTTATTGTGTCTCAGTTTACCTCTCAACATATCTAAAAAAGGGCAGCAGGATTTTAATGTTTGGTCTGTGTTATGAGCTGAATTTTGTTTCCCCAAAATTCACATGTGGAAGTTCTAATCTCCAGTAATTCAGAATGTGACTATATTTAGAGATAGGGTCTTCAAAGAGGTAATGAAACCTTCAATGTGGGCTCTAATCCAATCTGACTGGTATCCTTATAAGAAGAGAAAACTTGGACACACAGAAATAGCAGAAGTGCATGCACCCAGGGGAATGGTCATGTGAGAACAAAGCAAGGAGGCATCCATCTGCAAGCCAAAGAGAGAGGCCGCAGAAGAAACCAGACCTACCAACACCTTAATCTTGGACTTCTAGCCTGCATAACTGCGAGAAAATAAACTTTTGTTATTTAAGCCACCTTGTCTGTTTTATGTTGCTATAGCATCCCAACAGACTAAAACAGCTTGGGCCAAGGGTTTCTCAACAGAGAGCATTACTCTGTAGGTGAGCACTTGGAAATGGCAGAGAATATTTTTTAGTTATCACAGTGACCAGGACATACTCCTGACCTTTAATGTGCCATGGCAAGGCATGCAAAAATTCTCACCATGGGCAGTATAGTCTTGTGTAACTAAGAATTAGCTCCCTTTCTTCTACTGACAGCAGCTTTTCTTCTGAGAAATGATGCTTAAAAATTCATGACCTTTTGGTTAGGAAGGTATAAAATGTTGCCCCCCACCAAAAAAAAAAAAAAAAAATCAAGGGTCCCATTAGCAAGAAATAAACAAATGACTGTTGAATAGAAATCAACAGCATCACTCCAGAAGTTAAAGTATTAAAAAAAAATAGAAAAAAGAAATTAACAGCATCTGCCAGACTTTGATGGTGTGGTCACTTCTGCTACTGGGCAAGAAGGGGTAGTCTCTTGGGTTGTAGACTTGACAGAAATAAAGATAAATTATCAGTGTTTCTTTCCATTTTGCAAGAAAAGGTTCTTACAGATCTTTTAAAAAATTCCTTTTGAAGTCAATCTATTTTTCAAAGGATCAATTTCTTTGCAAAATGTAGTGATACATGACATTTGGCTTCCTTTTCAGTCGCAGAATTTTCCAAGGTCAAACTTAACATTGTAACTTTCAATCTCATGATTTTCTAACAAAATTAGTTTGGAAAAAGAAAATAGGTTATAAAGGATATAATTTAATATCAGCCCTCTGCATAAAAAGCAAGAAAAATCAGGTGAAAATGTATTGGTTTTGAAAAGGAATAGTAATTAAGTGTTCCTGAACTGAGAAATTCACAATATTTTAGGGAGCCTATCCTGTCTCTCCTTATCCTTTCCCAGTAAGTAAGGTGAAGATTAAGTATTATTTTACATATTTCAAAAATTTAAGAAAGTAAATCTGAGCAAATTGCTGTAATTATATGGTGAGTCAGTGGTTGAGCTGGGGATGGAACAAGGGACTGTCTGGGTCTTGAAAACTGGTCTCCTGTCTGCTGTCCCCCATTCCCAAACCACATCTGGACAAAACATGATGCGACAGCTGCTTCCTCCAAAGCTCTGCCTTCACAAAGCTTTCACCTAATTAGGCTTATTTAAAAGCAGAATCTTGTATGAAGGCTTATTCGAAAATTTCCCTTTCTGTTTAATTCTCTCCTGACTTAGACCTGTGTTTTAAAAAGTTCTTGCTACTTTACTAACTTAATTTGAATCTACAAGTTCTATAATTGACCCTGTAACTTGGAAAGTTTTTGTTTTTGTTTTCTTTTGTTTATAAATTGGTATGTTCAGACCATCTATCTTAATGTCTTTGCTAATTTGTTGTATTTAAAGTCACCCTCTTGCTTATTATTCTCAATTTGTTTCATCTGTTCTGTGCTCCAATTTTTTCTGCCTGCTCTTGGATGAGTTGATTCTTTTATATTATTTCATATTATCTTCATGGTGGGCTTATTCATATCTCTTAAAAAATTTTGGTAAGTGTCCAAAAATTTACAATATATGTCCTTTTTAAAATATTTTAAGTTTTTGTGGGTACATAGCAGGTGTATATAGGCAGACAGTGCATAATAATCACATGAGAGTAAGTGAGGATATTCATCACCTCAAGCACTTATCCTTTCTTTGTGTTATAATCAAATTATACTATTTTAGTTATTTTAAAATGTACAGTTATTATTGACCATAGTCACCCTGTGGTGTTAACAAATCTAGATCTTATTCGTTCTATCTAACATAATTTTGTACCCATTAACCACTCCCCATTCTCCCCAATCCCACTACCTTTCCCAAACTCTGGTAACCATCATTCTACCACCTCCATGAGTTCTAGAATCATCACAATCCAGTTCAAATATTATACTGCTTCATATGTAGTTTAAGAATGTTATAACAGTGTGTTTCCAATTCTTCCTTCCCATTTTTGTGCTATAGTCCTTACACTTACTGCTTTTACATATACTACAAACACATAATATGCTGCTACTATTTTTTGCAATAGAAAGTACAATTAAAATTTTTAGCATTCAGTTCTGCAAATTTTGACAAATGCAGTCATGTAACCACCACACAATCAAGATATAAATGCCGGGCGAGGTGGCTCCTGCCTATAATCCCAGCACTTCGGGAGGCCGAGGTGGGCGGATCACGAGGTCAGGAGATGGAGACCATCTTGGCTAACACGGTGAAACCCCATCTGTATTAAAAATACGAAAAACTTCGCCAGGTGTGGTGGCGGGCGCCTGTAGTCCCAGCTACTCGGGAGGTTGAGGCGGGAGAATGGCGTGAACCCGGAGGCGGAGCTTGCAGTGAGCCGAGATAGAGCCACTGCACTCCAGCCTGGGCGACAGAGAAAGACTCTGTCTCAAAAAAATAAAATAAAATAAAATAAAAATATAAAAGAACTTTACCACGGCCACTCCCTCCAGATTTCCCCGTTGTCTTTTTGTAGTCAATTTCTCTTTCTACCCACATGCCTTCACAATGCCAATCTGACTTCTGTGCCTTACGCTTTGCCTTCTTTATAATGCCATGTAAGTGGACTCACAGACCCTGCAGTCTTTTGTGACTGGCTTCTTTCACTTAGCATAATATACTTAAGATTTTTCTATGTTGTTATGTATATCAATAATTTATTCCCTCTTTGTTGGTGAGTAATATTTTACGGTATAACTATACCACAGTTTATTCACATTAATGTTGAAAAAGATTGGAGTTGTTTCCAGTTTGGGATGATTACAACTAAAGCTATCATTAACGTTTGCATGCACATATTTTTATAGATTTAAGTTTTAATTTCATTTTGGTAAATGACTAGGAGTGGGATTCCTGGATTATATGGTAAATGTATGATTAATTTTATAGGAAGTTTCCAATCTGCACCCCAAAATCATTGTACCATTTCACATTCTCACTGGCAATATTTAAGAATTTCAGTCTCTCCACTCTTTCACCCGCACTTGGTTTCATCAGTATTTTTTCTTTTTCCTTTCAGCCATTTTAACAGGTGAGTAGTGATATCTTATTGTGGTTCAAATGTGCATTTCCTTCAAGGCTAAAGGTGTTGAGTATTTTCTCATGTGTTTTTTTTGCCATCCGATGTTTTCTTTTTTCTTTTCTTTTCTTTTCTTTTTTTGAGATGGAGTCTGGCTCTGTCGCCCAGGCTGGTGTGCAGTGGCGCAATCTCGTCTCACTGCAAGCTCCACCTCCGGGGTTCACACCGTTCTCCTGCCTCAGCCTCCTGAGTAGCTGGGACTACAGGCGCCTGCCACCACACCTGGCTAACTTTTTTTGTATTTTTAATACAGACGGGA
>NW_012114364.1:2871850-2884229 GCF_000951035.1 Colobus angolensis palliatus | reverse complement strand
TTTTTGTATTTTTAATACAGACGGGATTTCACCGTGTTAGCCAGGATGGTCTCGATCTCCTGACCTCGTGATCTGCCTGCCCCAGCCTCCCAAAGTGCTGGGATTACAGGCATGAGCCACTGTGCCTGGTCTGATATTTTCTGTAGTGAAGTGTTCAGATATTTTTGGCTTTAGTTATTCATTTTCTTTTTATTATTATAGTTTTAAAGTTCTTTATATATTCTGAATACAAATTCTTTATCAGACATGTGTTTTGCACACATTTTCTTCTACTAGTCTGTAGCTCATCTTAATCTCTTGACAGTATATTTCAAAGAGCAAAAATTTTTAATTTTGATGAAGTCCAATTCATCATTATGCTTCTTTTAAAGATAGTGCTTTTGTGTCGTTGTTGTATCTAATAACTCATTGCCTAACCAAAGGACAAAAACACTTTCCTGTGTTTTCTTCTAGAAATTCTGTAGTTTGTCACATAGGCTTATAACCCATTTTAAATTAATTTTTAAATAAGGTACATGGTATGGATTGAGATTCATTGTTTTACGTGTGATTGTTCAGTTTAGTGCTATTTGCTGAAAAGGGTTTTTTTCATTTAATTGAATTTGTATCTCTGTTAAAATTAACTTATCATAAGTAACTAGATCTTTGTCTGGACTTTCCTGTTCCACTGACCTAACATTCTACTCATTATCCAAAACCACTCTAAATCAATTATTTTTTGGAAAGTCTAAAGATAAGAAAAATGTATTTTAAAATATTTATGTTCATTTTAATCATATTTTAAAATCTTCATGTCTTTATGAAGGTCCAAGTTTGGTATCATATTTCTTTTGCCTAAAGAATTTTCCTGTACATCTCTTACAGCATAGATCTCCTTATAATAAATTCTCTCAGCTTCTGTTGTCTAAAAAAGTATTTGTTTATATTTCTGAAAGTTACACACTGGATATAGAATTCTAGGTTGGCAATTTTTTGTTTTGTTTCTGTTAGACTATTTCAAAGATGTTGCTCACTGTCTTCTTGCCTGCATTATTTCTGATGGAACATCTGTCATTCTTTTCTTCAATGCTTAATGTATCTTTTCACTCTGGCTATTTTTGAAATTTTCTCTTTATCATTGATTTTCAACAGTTTGATTGTAATGTACTTTGGTGCAGCTTTCTTTACATGCTTTGTGCTTCATATTTGTTGAGCTTCCTGTATCTATGGAATTATATTTCCCATCAAATTTGAAAAAATTTTAACTATGACTTTTTTAGTTTTTTTTTTTTTCCTGCTTTCCTTTCATGAACGCTCCAGTTACATGCCTGGTAGGGTATTTGAAGTTATCTCACAGCTCACTATTACTTTGTTAATTTTCTAAAAGATAATTAGAAAATTTTGTAAAATTTTCTAATTATCTGTTTTTTGTGGAAGATAGTTTCTATTGCTATATCTTCTACTTAAGTAGTCTTTTCTTTGGCAATGCCTAATTTGTCATTAATTATATCCAATGTATTTCTCATCTCAGAGATTGTTGTTTTCAACTGTGGAAATTTGAGGACTGCCTTGTTATCTTCCATGCCTCTACATACTTTCTGAACATGTGGAATTCAATTATAACCATTTTAGTGTTCTTACCTGTTAATAATAACATCTATATTAGTTATGGATCAGTTTTAATTGATTTAATTTTTTTCTCCATGTTGAGGGTCATATTTCCCTGCTTCTTCAGATGCCTGGAAATTTTTTACAATTCTATTTTATTTCACAAAGTCTTCCCGTTTTAGTACAGTCTTAGATTTACAGAAAATCTTTGAAGATAGGACAGAAAGTTGCCACATACGCCACACTAAATTTACCCTACTGTTAGCATCTTACATTAGTGTTGTATATTTGTGATAATTAATGAACTAATACTGATATATTATTACTAACTAAATTCCATAATGTATTCAGATTTCCTTAGTTTTTATACAGTGTCTTTTTCTGATCCTAATAGTGGTATCTAGGATACCACATCACATTCAGCAGTCACATGACCTTAGGCTGTTTTTGGCTGTGACCATTTCTCAGACTTTTCCTGTTTTTGAGGAGGTTTGATAGGTTTGAGGAGTATAAGTCAGGTATTTTGTAGAAAGTCCCTCAACTGACATTTTTCTAATGTTTTTCTCATGATTAGACTGGGATTATGTGTTTTTGAGAGGAAAACTGCTAGTCTCATCACATCATATCAAGGGTATATATTACTGACATGATTTATTACTATTGATGTTAACCTTGATCACCTGCCTGAGGTAATGCTTTTCACATTTCTCCACTGTAAAGCAATCTTTCCCCTCATTTTCATACTGTGTTCTTTTGAAGGAAGTCACTATGCATAGTGCATATGTAAGGAGTGGGGAGTACCCTCCTTGAGGGTGGAGTGTATACATAAATAGTTTTGAATTCTTCTGGGCAGGACTAATGTTTTATTGAATTCCAGACTGTTGAATTTTACCTTTGTTCTTGAGCTTTGTTTTTGGATGCAGTTATGTTACTTGGAAACTGTTTAATCCTTTGGGTTTTGCTTTTAAAGCTTGTTAGGTGGGACCAGAGTGCTGCATTGTCTATGCCAAATTATTCTCCACTTCTGAGGCAAGACCCTTCTGAGTGTTCTTACCAATACCCTGTGAATTTTGAGGTTTTCCAGTCTGGCTGGTGGGAACAAGCAAGGTTCCTGGCCTTACATGAGTGCTGGGTACTACTCTCTTTAATCCCTTTTGGATGATTCTTTCCCTGGCTTTAGATTATTTTCTTACATGAATGTGGTGATCTATAAACTCTGCTGATGATTCCAGCAAGACCCTCTGCAAATATTTGTAGTTCTTGCTCAATGCAGCACTTAATTCTCCAGTACTCTGTCCTGCTAACTCCAGCCATTGCGGTTTTCTCAGACCCTCAGTCCTGTGTCCTCAACTTAGGGAGTTTGTTGGACTCTGCTAGAGTTCTCTCGCCGGGTTCTGAGGCATGTAAACTCACTAACAACCTAAGTCTGGACAAAATAATACTCGCTTCATATGCTTCCTATTTCTTAGGGATCGTTGTCCTTCACTGCTTGTATCCAGTGTTTTGAAAATATTGTTTCATACATTTAGTCTAGTTATTTTATTCAGGCAGGAGGGTACATCTGGTCTCTGTTAGTCTACCTTGGCCAAAAGTGGAAGTACTGTCTGCCACTCTTTTACTCTAACTTTGAGTTAAACTGACCACCTGCCAGTTTCACAATATGCTGTGTTCTCACCTACTTCTGGCCTTTGTATATTCTGGCTGTTTCATCTGGCACATTCTTTAACATCTTTTATACCTTTTCATGGAAATTCTTTCACTCATTCATTGATTCAGTTTGTAGCTATGAAAGCTCACTAGGTGTCTTTGTGCCATCATCTTCTTTGATTCTCACAACATTTACAATTAGACTTTCCCAAATTTGTATGGTTGATGGATGGAAGAAGGGCTTAAATTTTTGTCTATATGACTGCCCATTTTGTTTCCATTATGCACTATGATTTTTCTACATTATTTTTGAATAATTACAATGCTTCCAGCCTTGAATTTGAGTGACTTGGAAGTGGTCTTCGTTCTAGAAAATATGACTTATACACTCAAACATCTTCCAGTGTTACTAAAAGAACAATAATGTACTTCAAACAAACAGAACAGTATAAGATAGTATAGGACAAAGGGTTAAATGAAGTTTTACAGGGGATTTTTGAAGTGCTTTTTAAGACATTGTAAAATGGGAAGATCAATAATAGCCTAGAATAGTTGCCAGTGATTCATGGAGGACATGCAGGAGGAGCAAGATTTAATGCATAGTGAGGATTTGCCTTTATCAAATCTTCCCGATTAGTTTACTGAGGTCCAGGAGAGTTCCATAAAATAATTTGAAGTACATAAGAAATCAGCTCCTTCATGCTCAGAGTATCTAACTGGGACCAGTAGTCATCCATTTATCCCTTAGTTCCAAATACGTAGTATCATCTTTTATGAAGTGAAAAGATTGTGAAGTATGGGGACAGAGAAAGGAAAAATTAGCTATTGGTAAAGCATAGTAAGGATAATAACCAGAATAGAGGGGAGAACAGGGATAGTATGAAATGGGCAATTATAAGAAATCTCAGATAAATGAGGAGTTGTGAGACTGTGAAAAAGCATCTAGACAAGTCACTCCACAAATTTAATGCCCATTTGTAATACCACTTGTTAAAAAGGAAAAGAAGGGCCAGGCACAGTAGCTCATGCCTGTAATCCCAGCACTTTGAGAGGCCGAGATGGGAAGATTGCTTAAGCCCAGAAGTTTGAGACCAGCCTGGGCAACATAGTGAGACTCTGTTTCTACAAATAATAAATAAATAAATAAATAAATAAATAAACAAACAAAATAACCAGTGTGGTGGTGCATGCTTTCTAGCCCTAGCTGGTTTGGAAGCTGAGATGGGAGGATGGCTTGAGTCCTGGAGTTTGAGATCAGCTGGGACAACACAGTGAGACTCTGTCTATACAAAAATATAAAATTAAATGAGCAAGGTGTGGTGGTGTACACTAGCCCTAGCTATTTGGCAGGCTGAGGTGGGAGAATCACTTGAGTCCATGAGTTGGAGGCTGCCGTGGGTATGATTGTGCCAGTATACTCCAACCTGAGTGATGGAACAAGGCCCTATCTCAAAAAAAAAAAAAAAAAAAAAAAAAAAAACGGAGGAAGTAGAAAAAAAGAAGATAAAAGAAAGAAAAAAAAACTGGAACAGTATGAAGAACATTTGTCAACTGAAAATAATAGTCTCTAAGTTCTTAAATTTCTTATTCCCCTTTCACTGTTTTCTCTCCTTACTTTTCTGTAGAGGTTTGTGAAATTAGTTCTTGACAGATTAAAGGTTATTAAATAAAAATCTGTTTACTCCTTGAAGAATGGGAGAACAGCAAAAGTATTTGATTTTTATTTAATAACCTTTATTTTGCTGTAGTAGAACAATATTGGAAGGATCAATTTAAATATCTGAGAATATGTGTTTGGGCAGAACTAGTTCTCTTCATCACTTTTATCAGCTCCTCAGATTAGAACAAGATCCTTTAAGTTTGAGTTGAGGAAAGAAGAGCTGGACAGGAAGCAAGAGAGTAAGTTACTTATGTTGCTCTTTGATGCTCTTTGAGCCAGACTTTCATCCTGCTACACCCTCACTTTCCAAAGTAATCTCCAGGGGTCAAAGGTGGACAAGCTCCCAACTTGTCTACTCCGTCATGCATAGGAGAGAGGACGTGAAATTGCTGCATGGTGTATCTAAGTGAGATAGACCTTAGGTATCCTCCCAGAGTCCCTGAGACTCCCTCAAAGATGTGGATACGGCCAAATATTTTTTCATGGTAAATGATCAGATGTGATATTGAGAACTGGAAGACCCAAAGGTCTCACGGTCTGAATAAAGGGATACCCTCAGCAGATGGGCATTCAGACACCTCGATGGATGCAAACACAGAATAAGAGCAATAGTGAAGAACCAGATTCAATAATGTGCTTAGTGGCAGATGATGGATGCCTCTCTTTGCCCCATCCACGTTCCATTGACACGATCTGGTATAACTCACGGAACTTGGATGCACCCCGGGGGGAAAGAGCCATGGGGGAAATTTTGAATTTACTAATGGCAAATCTTATAGCACTGGATATACCTGCAATTGATCACAATTACATTTCCTAACACCAGGCACATGGGGGATTCAAAGTGCGTATATTACCTTGTGGAAACATATTAAAAGGTTTGCATATCTGAATCCATGTCTTGTAATCCCGTGAACGCCATACCTCTACTGTTGAAGTAAATTTACTTACCAGCTTGGAGAGATTAAGAAGAGTGATCTCTGAGTCGTAATTCTAACTCTCAGATGTTTTGCCTCAATTTCTCTATTTGTAAAAGCAAATTTGGCTTTTCTTCTTATATGCTAATGGGACCTGGGGGTAAGGACACCATGTGGTTTCAATTTTTCAGAATGCTGGTTCAGCCCTGTATATTTCACTGTCAGCCTTAAATATAGGAGGGAATTTTATGTGTAACTTTTCCTGGACTTGGCATTCATTTCCAAGTTTTTGCTTACTTGATGACTTATAATATGGAAATGTATTCCTGTGACCTTGGGAGAGATGTATATTTAAGGTAGAGGTTTATGTGAAAAAAGTAGTCTTTGATTTTGTTTTTAAAAAGTAATATGATACACTGCCACACCTTTGTAATATGATGTCCTCGATGTGCTGAGTTCTCAGGATTGACAGACATTAAAGTTGAGCCATTTGGGCACCTGTAATTAAAAGCTGTTAATATTCTAACGTATCTCAGATGCTTCAATTGACTTGGTTAGGATTGGCCTCTAGCTTGGTGGGAAAAGGTTTCTTTGTACAGAATGTTCCCTGCCTCCATTCAAGGAGGGAGGCCAGCCAGAGGAACTGGCTGTTTATTTTTGAGCCCATGTAAAAGGAGCTCATGAGTAGACACCTCCTGCTGTAGGCCAAGCCTGGCAAAGAGGTCATCTTTGTTGCAAGTGGCTGAGGAATTGCCTCCCCTGCTGATGATTGGAGATATTTTTAGCAACAAGCTGAAACTTTTCATTCTTGAAATTGTTTTCATTTCCACTCAGAGGCAAACTCTATGAGTTGGGGAAGAAAAACAAAATAGGAGGCATATGTGCTAATAGGAGCCGTGTGTCCGTGTAAGAAGAAACGCGATGAAATTGCTTCCCCTGGTGCTGACAACTTAGTCCTGGCACCAGGATGGTTCTAATAGCTGTAGGCTAAAAGAATCATTTCCATAGTGCAGTTCATAATGATAATGTAAATTTCACTTAAGTACACATGATTACAGAAAATTGCACAGAATTGCAACAGACTTTGTGCCATACTGTTTGTGGAGCAATATAGATTTACCAATTTTTTCCCTCTAAATTCAATGAAAGACAAGCTATTTTGACTCTGGGAGAGGATACAGGTCTACAGCATTGTGTTAATCTGTATTAAAATTTGAACTCAGGTTTTCCACACATTTTCTGAGTGCTAACGATGGGGTGAAAGGTGGGGGAAATTCTACCACATTGACCAGCCTGGAAAACTTCTAATGAAGTGTCATGGAGTCACCAAGAGTCCTAGCTCTATATGTGTGTTTATGGCGGGTAAAAACACTTCAAAGGCACTCATGGTTGAGGAGTTATGTGAAGACACCTGTCAGGGCATGTGAACAAAAGTTCTCTGAAAAGGAGAAAAGAGACTTTATTTGGAGGAAAGAGACTTTATTCCAATGAACAATTTGCAAACAGTGAGATGCAGCTTCAGTGTAAAATGGGGGTACCTTCTAGAGAACAAAGAAAGGGTTCATGTTTTACAGCAAAAGTTCCTGTCCATGTTCCAATCAGGTTTGCTTATGCAAATGAAGGATTGAAACTTGCTTAGTTCTGATTTGTTGATGCAGCTGAGCTCTGATGGTTGAGGCAGATGAGCCCTGAAAATCCCTTTTCAAGGTTGCAGGTTTTCAAAGAACCGAGTGCATGCATGACCTGTAGTTAGCAAATGGTCTCTTGACTATTTTAAATTTAGGCCCAGTTAGCCACTTGTGATCCATTTTGAAGGATTAGTTCCTTCAGGCTCACATTTGTTCACAGGCATCTGTTTTGCCAGAACTCTTCTAGCATCATGTGTACATCTTTGAGTCACTTCCATGTTCCATCACTCATTATTGTGGTTTGTGTACATGTTGATTATTTCTCCCCTCTTGTATGTTTACAAAGAGTAAGCACTGCGTTTTTTGTTTGTGTGTTTCCATTTGGCTTAAACTCAGTACCTATTTGTTGAATTAAATTAAACTGGAGTGGAATGATTCCTTCTATTAAAATGCAGCAAAACTTATGGCAAGAAATAATATTAAAATCATGATTACCATCTTATTGGATTCTTACCATGGCAGAGGAATCCATTACATGTGGCAGAAAGATTTCAAGTAATACCATGTGCTTTCGGAGTGTTTTGAGAGAGCTAGCAGAGAACTATCATTTGAAAAGAAAGGAAAGGAAAGTAACTTCATCAAAAGGAATTATTACTTATTCACTCATTTAATCCTCAAAGCATCTCTCTGAAAGATATTTTTATTCTCAATTTACAGATAAGGAAATTGAAATTTAGAAAGGCTACATACATTTCTTCAGCTCATGTAGCTAAGATTTAACCCCATCTTTGTCTACATTCTAATTCTAAGCTTCTTCTACCACTGTGCCATGTTCTCTAAAAAAGAAACATCTTATCTGTGCTCTTGTGGCAGAACCAAGTGTCCATTTCAATTTAATTTTCCTAAAATATCACTAACCAGGCCATCTTCAGAAAGAGGAACTATGAGATACTGACTTAATAGTATTTCAGTCAAGAATACAGGAAGAATTCAATGGCTCCTCTCTATCTATTGGTGATTGATGATTGACTCATTTTATAGGTGATTACTGGGAGTCAGAGTGGCACATAGCTCACAGCCAGCTGCCTCTTGCCTTTTTCCACGGGTGCTTTGAGATTCAATTGCTGCTTCTCGGTTATAGTGAGTAAGAGCATTCCTTTTTATTTAGAGCATTCCTTAGTAATGATGGTGGAGGCAGAGGTGCTGAAACTGGCCCCCTCTCCTTCTCTGTGGTTTTGATGGAATGAAACAGGGAGAAGTGGAAGACAAAGAAGGGGAGTCAAGCAGATCATACACAGGATCCTGCTGTAATAGAGAAAGATGATTATCCTTGGCCATGAGTTGTCTTTGGGGGGAAGAAAAAGAAGAAAAAGAAATGCAAAGGGGATACTTCTCTACCCTACACACATCCTCTCTCTCACTAAAATATACAGTAGTTAGCATATTCATTTTCCAGACACAAAAGCAAAAGGCCCTGTATAACTCTTTCATAATTAGCTGGTAATTACTATGTCATAAGTGAATATCCATAAATGTTTTTAGACCATCGAGCCTGCTTGGTAATTAGACCTGGAATTCTTAAGAGAACCTGGGATCTTTGAAAGTGCTTTCCAACAGTATTTGTTATTGGTGCCATATGAAACAGAGTGTGACTGAAATGCACTATGACTTTTGCAGCATTTTGGTTTTTAGGCAGCATTCCCAGGTATGTGTGAGGGTTGCCAACAACTATGTCTGTGAGTTGTTTTAACTAAAATCACTAATACTACATACTGATTTAAAGTAAGTACAAATTTTGGATATGAAAACTAGATCCATATATTTCCTCTTCACAATCACAGAAAATAACTCACATCCTCCTGTATGAGTGAAGAACCAGGGGAGGTGACCAAGTATAGGTACAAGAGAAGAGGGTGATGTCAGTTTGTCAATGACAAGGAACTCTATATTTTTAGTGAATTCACTTCCTCTGAGGTTTCCCATCACTTTAGATTGAAGGCTTCAAGTGTGGAGCAATCATTTTGGAAAACTTGAATACAATAGTAAAATGAATTTATATCCAAATACTGCCCAGTAGTATTTCGAGTGTAAAGGGCATCTCTTATTCATCTCTACATGTATTCTCTGCTACCCATCATCCAGTGCTTATGACCCTGTGGTTACTGACTGTACTAACTTACTGTGCATTGTTCAGTTGGGGACAATAAATAGTTTTGGAATAAATGAAGGAAAGGAAGAAATGAGAAAATCCAAAGAAACACCAATATTTACAATAGGGAGACTGATATTTTGAAAGTCAATGGCTTAAACTTTTCTAATTTACAAGTAAGAGTTGAAAACTAAGTTTACTTGCAAAATTTGCAACTTGACAGAAAATGAGGAGATAATCTCTAAATCCACTTTTTAAGAGTAGAGAATTAAGGAGAAGGCTGAAGAACTCTTTTCTGGAATGCATCATTACTTTTATTGAAAGGTAGGTAGGTTTCTTTCCTCACGTATCTTAGGTGTTTCAAATAATTTGTTTTACCAGATTTTGAGTTCAAAGTTATATCAGCATCTGAGACATTATAATTACATTCTTATGGTAACTTTACCATTTTCAAGGTATTTATTATTTTCTACCAATAAGTTATAGGCTAAATTCCCAATTTGTTGATTCCCTGGGAAGTCAAACCTGTCTCCTCATTTCTCTACAGCAGAAATTCTCAAGCCTTTTGGTTTCAGGACCTGCTTAAAACATGTCTGAGGACCTCAAAGAGCTTTTGTTTAAGTGAGTTATATAATATTTAACATATTGGAAGCTAAAACTGAGAAAGTTGAAAATATTTATTAATGCTTTAAAATAGAAATAAGAAATCCATTACAGATTATCATGTATTTTAGAATTAAAAAAAAAAGATTTTGTTTCAAAATGAAAGCTGTAGTGAAAGATTAGCATTGTTTCATAGCATGGCACACCTTTTAAAGTTCTGGCTTGATAGAAGACAGATGGATTCTCATATTTGCTTCTGCATTCTATCTGTTATGATATGTTGTTTTAGTTGAATTATGAAATTGAAAGAAGAGGAGTATTTTTTAAGCTTTTCAGGTAATTATGGATATGATTTGATACTATCCCCAAACTCATCAAGTGGTAGTTTCTTAAAGGTTAGTTGCAATGAGGAATCTGGAACCATGTCAATGAATTTTTCATGCTCGGCTATATCAAAATCTATTGATGAAGCTTCTATTTTTATACATTAATGATTCATAACTTGAGTTTCTTTTGTTGTTGTTGTTGTTTTGTGTTATTTTTGAGAGATTGTCTACCAAATGCCGAGGTCTGAATAGTTTGTCTACAAGGTGGTCTTTCAAGTAATTTTTTATTGTCTTCTGGAAAAAATGTTGCAAGTTCAGTTCACAAAACAAACAAAAAAGATAATGGAACTTCTATTTGATACAACCTTCCTACTTCAATATGTAACCTTCAGAAATACATCCCATTTCATCAAGCATCAGAAAGTCTAAGGAGTTCAGAATCGAGATTGCATGAAATTAAAAATGTTTACTGCTTTACCAATGTCATTCTTCAGTGAAACTGGCATTTTTGTTTTTGGGTTGCAAATGTGTGAGGATGAGCAACACAATTTCCAGTACAGATTGGTGGCACTGCTTTAATTTGTGCTAAGGCACAAGCAATTTTACCCATCATTGCCTTTGCAATATCAGTGCAAATGTCAACTCAATGAAAAGGCAAATCACGTCTTAGCATTAGCTTGAAAATAGTTTTTAACTCTGTAGGCCCCTGAAAAGGTCTTGGGAATCTCAGAGAATCTAGACTATATCTTAAGAGTACCTGTTTGATAATAATTAAATGTTAAAATAAGATTAAATTCTATTCAACAAATATGTTTTAAGCATGGATTCTGTAGAGAGAGTGGTCCGTCAAAGACAGATACATGACATAGTCTTTGTCTTCAAGCAACTTACCACTTGAGAAGTGGCCCTGTTGAGCTGTGCTTTGGCTTAAATCCACATTACCTTAAAAGCCTCATAACTATCTTAAAAGATGTTTCCTGTTTTAATGAATTGACGCACAGTGAAAAACAATGAGGTGAGCACAAATATTTAGTTGATGCAAGTTTTGAGATGCTTACAGTTGTGTTGACGACAGAGCTCACCATAGGTAATAAAGTGTGATATCTTGAAATAGAGGCCTGCACTACATGTCAAGGCCATCAAAGAAAGAATTTGGATTGATGGAATCTGGATTGACTGAGTTGTCTGGAAATGGTTCTTCCCAAGGGAGAGAAGGGCTGCCTCTGCAAATCAATCATTTGCTATCCCAGAATGGGTTAAGTTATCTCTCCTGACTCCCTCAGTTGGACTCATTCCCTCCCCTTGTCTCCACCCCACATTTTAGCTGTAATTCATTCTTTGTCTGAGCAATGAAAAGAGCAGTGTATTTCTTTCTTTCTCAGTAACCTGATCTTATGCATATATATGCCTCAGACAAAATAAGTGAAACTGAGCTTCCAAAACTATGTTAAACTTCATTACAACCTTTCAACACAGTCCCCTTGAAAACATTTCCTCCTCTGTGTTCTTCTAATACTACTAAATAGTTGTGGGGCAGTGGGGTACTGTTATTAACACCAATAACAAAAACAAGGTCATCCTTTGATTTTCTCCATTCCATTTTTTTAAAAGTAAGACATATTGATTTCACATGGCAGAAGATAAACTAAATATTAGAAGTCTCTTTATTTTAAGTTGCTGTGATTTATTTGGTTTCATATAATTCTCAGGTTTCTGTCTTTATATTAACTTACTGCATATTTATATCTTCCTGGTAGAGTTAAGTGATTCTTTTTTTTTTTTTTTTTTTTGAGATGGACTCTCGCTCTGTCGCCCAGGCTGGAGTGCAGTGGCCGGATCTCACCAAGTTAATATTTCAAAAG
>NW_012114364.1:2858147-2869644 GCF_000951035.1 Colobus angolensis palliatus | reverse complement strand
TGTTCACAATAACAAAGACTTGGAACCAACTCAAATGCTCATCAATGATAGATTGGATAAAGAAAATGTGGCACATATATACCATGGAATACTATGCAGCCATAAAAAGGATGAGTTAATGTCCTTTGCAGGGACGTGGATGATGCTGGAAGCCATCATTCTCAGCAAACTAACGCAGGAACAGAGAACCAAATACCATGTGCTCTCATTCATAAATGGGAGTTGATCAATGAGAACACATGGACACAGGGAGGGGAACATAACACACCAGGACCTGTTGGGAGTTGGGGGGCTAGGGGAGAGATAACATTAGGAGAAATACCTAATGTGGATGATGGGTTGATGGGTACAACAAGCCACCATGGCACATATATACCTATGTAACAAACCTGGACGTTCCTCACATGTATCCTGGAACTTAAAATATACTTGAGAAAAAAAAAAAGAAAAGTGAAACCACTAAAATCAGTGTCAAGCAAATGTTTTGATGGACATTCTTCAAGTGAATTGACTAAGTTGGCTTGTTTGGCCAACTACTATTTCATGTAGACACATTCTAAGAGAAAAATAGCCCTACTTATTTCCTTTGGCATTTATCAGGGAAATAGGTTCCTGTAGTTGAGTTGTTCTCCAGTAATAGAGCAGCTAATAAATCTAACCTGAAGACTCGTCTTAGGCTACCAATTATTCCTGAGTGTTTGAATCTTGTTTTTATCCACTTGCAGTTTATAGCAAACTTGTTTTTTTTTTTTTTTTTACCATTCATAAATCCCTACTGCTCTTCTGTTCTTGGCTGTATGTGGATAAAATGTGGTGCTCACTGAAACTTTAGAGTCTCAAAACATTAACTACAATTTCAAGGATTTGAACATTCCACCATCCTAATGGTTTGAACAGTTGCCTTTTAGATTTCAGTCACCCTTCTTCACTGTTTAGGCAGAATTCTCACAGTCTTCCTAAGACTCATTAACCAATCAAATCAATACAAAAGCAAACTTTTCTAGAAAGGAGTTGTAACAGAGCAACTTTTCTTTATTTTCATGGTTCCAAAGAAAGAAGTGGGAAACTTATTGCATTTCAGCTGGACAAAGCTGAAATTGACCTTACTGTGGACCAGAAGCCTAACATGAACAGTCAATTAATACATATTTTGTGTGTTGTATGTATTATATATTATATATTCTATTCTTTTAATAAAGTAAGCTAGAGAAAAGAAAATATATTAAGAAAATCATACAGAAGACCGGGCATGGTGGCTCATGCCTGTAATCTCAGCACTTTGGGAGGCCAAGGCAGGCAGATCACCTGAAGTCAGGAGTTCGAGACCAGCCTGGTCAACATGGCAAAACCCCATCTCTACTAAAAATACAAAAATTAGCTGGGTGTGGTGGCACATGCCTGTAATCTCAGCTACTCAGGAGGCTGAGGCAGGAGAATTGTTTGAACCTGGGAGGTGGAGGTTGCAGTGAGATCGTGCCCTTGCACTCCAGCCTGAACAACAGAGTAAGAGTCTGTCTCAAAAAAAAAAAAAAAAAAAAAGAAAAGAAAAAAGAAAAGAAAAGAAAAGAAAAGAAAAGAAAGAAAATCATACAGAAGAGAAAGCATATTTACTATTTTATTGAGTGGAAGTGAATCATCATATATTTACTATTTTATTGTGTGGAAGTGAAGCATCATGAAGGTCATCTTCACATTGAGCAGGCTGAAGACAAAGAGGAAAGGGAAGCGTTGGTCTTGCTACCTCAGAGGTGGCAGAGGCAGAGGCAGAAGAAAATTTATGTATAGGTGTTGACAGTAGTCAACAGTAGGGTATTAGTAGTTACATATTTAGGGAGCAAAAATTTACATGTGAATTTTTGACTGCCTGGAGGATCAGCACCCTTAACCCTCATATTATTCAAGTATTTTATATATATATATATATATATATATATTAAGATGAGTACTGAGACATAAAAGCATAAAAGTTGCACTGGTAAGACTCTCTGCTTTCACTGCAGTCACTATCCTGTGAATAACTCTCTCATCACAATAATAATACCATACAACATCCTATTGATATAATGGTTCTATATACCAGCAATTCCCTTTCTTTTTGCCTTAGAAAAGAATTCCAAATGTGAGCCCACCAGTCATTTCAATGGAAGTTCCAAGTGGTTTGGATAAAACAAGATCTTAGCTGAACCTTTGCCTTAAACTGAAATCGAACCTGCATCATGTTTGAGGTTCAAAAAGTTGAGTTAACTTTTTCCCCTTTATTTTAATTTTTGTGCATCTCTGCACTTCCTGGTTTTGGTTGGGAGTAGAAACCAAAATACCACAAGAAAAGCTATTCTTGTTGCATTTCCAGGCTTTCAAAGCCAAAAAGAACTAGAAATCTTATGAAGAAAACAGTTCCCACCTAATTTCTAGCCCCGAAAGGTTCAGATAAGTTTGAATAAACTTTGGATAATGTTGTATCTATTACTTGGAGAATATCTAAGACAGGCAGTGGTAAAATAAAAATGCTTTAAGATTATAGAAAGAAGGAAGGAAATAAGATGATAACAAATGAGACATTTCTTCAAATTAAACTAAGGGCATTATCATCAACTAACCAGTGTTTGTTTCATTGCAAGGAAAAGCCAGTATATCATACATTTTGCAGGAAAGATTTAAACTTAGCTTTTAACTCCTTAAAGGCTGCCATTTACAAAATAATCCACATTTTGATCGCTATCTTAATATTATTTAAAATGAATCACCAAAAGCCATCTTAAGATAACTTCACTTTTTACATCAGGAATCTGTGGAAATAAACTATTAAAGGTACAATGACGTTTCTTGAGCTTCATTCCATTCTGTGCAGTAACTTTTCATTTATTCAACAAGTATTTATTGAGTACTTACTATGTGTGTAGAGTACAAACTAAAGTTCTGGGGAACTAACAATGAGTATGTTAAATACTTGGCCTCAATAACTCATACCCTGCTGGTGGATAGTCTCGAGTGAATGAGCAGAATCTAACAGAGTTTGCCAAAGGCTGTGATAGGGGTAGGCAGGACAGATTTGGAGAACTTGTAAGGCAGTCCCTACGCTGGCCTGGGTGCTCATGTAAAATCTCCTGAAAGAGCTGAGGTGTAAAAGATTAGGAGTGAGGAGGGTGAAAAACCCTTTCTCTGAACCCCAAACCTTTCCCTTGTTGTCTTACTTTTCCAGGGATAACTTGACAGAATCAAAACCTGGCAACATGAGAAGTCAAAAAGGAATGATGGGATGGTGAAGGCAAAATGGTGACTCAAAATTCCAGACAAGATATTGAGGAGGGCAAAGGTCAAGTTGGAAAGATGGAGAAGCACAATGTCAGGAGTATCTGGCAAGTTAGTAATCAGACACTCAGCAAGGCAGGTACTTGGGAGCTGGAAAGAGCCTGAGCTGGGGAAGATGGTTTTGGGAAAAGAGGTCCAGCCTCTCCTTGGACTCTGTGGGAACAGATTTATTGTTATTATTATTATTAATGTTATTATTCAACGCAGTTTGATGTTATGGAAAACCATAGGCTTTGGAGTCAGGTAGACACAATTTTAATTCCTGGCCCCACATCTCACGTGTCTGTGGCTTTGAATAACGTACTTTACTTAGCCTTTATCTGATCAGGAAAATGATATTGCCATCTTAGGGTTCATATGAGAAACAAATGAGATTCATTATGTGACTGTGCCTGCCGGGACCTCGGGTACATAGTGATGCTCAGGAAATAGTAGTGTCTTTCCCTCTTACTTCAAGGACTGACCATTTGGCCTGTGAACAAAATGTCCCTCTGAGGCACTCAGGTTACCAACTCTTTAGCTGTCTATCCTTAGGATGAGCGTTTTTTCTCCTTCCTCACAGAAGCCTTTGCTGTTGGAGTTTCACAGTTGTTGTTACACCCCCAAACACCAATGGTGGTCAGCTTGTTTTAGAAATGAAGAAACATGATCAGACTGGTTAAGCAATTTTCCCAAAGGGTTAAGTGATAAATTATGGCATTAGATGAAAACCTGATGCTATGTGAATCCAAATTTTGTGTTCTTTCCAGCCATCCCCTGTTTCTGTGCAACATATAAGAGGTACTTCTACTGGGAAACTGATTTTGTAGTTTGAAGTCTTAACAGATTCCAGGAATCTTTCATTGGGAGATCCCATTTTGAGAGAGGTTAAAGTACATTTCCTTATTCTATCAATGTAGTAAAAACAGAATCAAGAAAATTTTTATAATCTTTACTAACAACTTGGAGGGGTTGAGAGCTAAGCTGCTCCTTACACTTTCATCCAGTCAAGTGAGTACTTTGTTCTTAGAAGATAAATGCATATCTGTTTAAAGATATTCTATATAAACTGGTTCAAGTATTAAAAATATGCAAGGCAAATAATCCAACACTCAGTATTCTTGCCAAAAAAAAGAAGGGAAAAAAAGCTTTACCCTGAATACAGACAGCTCATATGTTGACCACCAGGGCAGATATGAAATTTAAGTCTGTCTGAATTCATTGCATGAATTTGCAGCTTTTGCCCTGAATTTCTCAGCTCGTTTGTAGAGAAAGAGAAAGTTTATCATCAATAGCACCAACGTTTTACCATTTTCTTCTCACAGAGATGGGTACTTTGTACAAGGAAAAAGATTTTAACTCTCTATGATTTCGTGGCTAAGAGATTACCACGATAGAGAGAGATATTCATAAACAGATGATATAATATATATCTTTTGTTTTATTTGCATGTTAGGATTGCCTATATTCTTAAAATGAACTCTCTCCTATGAAAAGACTCACTCAGTTTTCCTAAGGAAGACCTTTAAGTAAAGATACACTCATAGATGTCTGTTTGCCAGAAACTGCAGTTTCAGGTTTCTGCAGGGGATTATGACCACAAATGCCACTCATTACCCTAAATTAAAGCACCCATCTATAGCTGGTATTTGAGGTTGAGCCATATACAAATAGAATTAGGGCCAGCCTTTAACAAGATGACTCAAAGAAGTGCCCTGAGTTCTGCATTGGTCAAGGACTGTCATCTACCGTGAACTTCCTTGGTTTTGTGGTATCCCAAGCAGAGTGCTTTGTGGAAAGAGGGGAGATGATGAAAGAGTCAGGGGAGGAAATTGCTCATATTATGTGGAAGTCTCAGATCCTCTGTATCCTTTTCTCATACCATTTACCTATTTTGACCTGACTTAAAAAAAAATAATAATCTACCTATTTTATAGTAACACTTAGGTAGAATATTAATGAAAGGTACAAACTATGGACTGAATTGTGTCTCCCTCCCCAAATTCATATGTTGACATCTTAACCCCAACACCTAAGGATGTGACCTGATTTGAAGATAGGGTCTTAATAGAGGTCACTGAGTAATGTGAGGTCCTTAGGATGGGCCCTACTCCAATATCACTGTTGCCCTTATACAAAGGGAGAATGTGTACACAGAAATATGCTCAGAGGGAAGATGATGTGAAGACAGCGAATAGATGGCCCTCTGAAGCCAAGGAGAGAGGCATGGAACATTTTTTCTCACATCCCTCAGAAGAAACCAACCCTACTGACACCTCAATCTTGGACTTCCAGCCTCCAGAACCATGAGATAATAGCTTCCTGTTGTTTAAGCCACCCTGAGTGTGATGCTTTGTTATGATAAGCAGCCCTTAAAAATTAATATACAGTACTATTTGTTGTCTACTTACTGTGAGCCAAGTACTGTCTCATTTACTTCATATTCATTATCTCATCTAATTCCTACAAAAAATCTATTCAGGTAGTTTGTTTCTAACCTCATTTATAGATGGGGAAGCTGAGGCTCCGAAAATCTAAGTAATTTACCCAAGGTCACATGTTGCAAGTGGCAGAACAAGGGTGCCATCCCAAAATGTTTCTGAAATCTATGTGCTTCGTAATTCCAAAGGGCTGATATTAACTATGTCAGAATAACCTTTTTATATCACATTGTTAGGGAATTTGTTCAGTTATGAGGACAGTTTAGCATAAACATAATTTTTTTTTTGAAAAGAAGACCTATGGTAGTTCCCCCGGTTTGTTTCGTGGTTGAGATTCAACAACACAAATGTGAAGATTTTAGAAGAACAGCAGTTAAGAAAAGCAAATCCTCTAATTTTAAATTTTTCTTTTCTTTGCCAGAGCTATCTCTTTAAATGAAATATAATTGTTATGTCTTCCAAATAAAAATGTAATCTATAATACTTTTAAAGTAAATTCTAATTGCAGATATTTGTTGATTGATCCTTCTGAATTTGTGATTTGCAATTCTATTAAGAACATTGAATACAATAATTTAGCTGGTTTGAATTTGTTTTCATATGATTTCAAGTATAAATTATCTCACCGAAATACAGTTGAATGTGTCACTGTAGATCTAATAATACTTGCATTTACTTAATCTGATATATATCGTATATATGATATATATTGAGTTAAATTTGTAAAGTATACATAAAAATTTGCACATATAATTAATGACCTGTTTGACATTTTTCCTGACATCTTTTATATCTCCTGCTTTCTGATCATATTTTTTCCCACTTTTTGTTGGAACATTTGGTTTTTCTTTACTCTTTCTTTCTTCTAATGGTTTGAAAATTATATATCACATTTCTATTATATCTGTTGATACATTCAGCATTTAGTAAAAATCTTTATTGAGAACACTGAGTGAGCTAACTCCTTATCCCTTTTCCTCTTTAGATTTTAGGCTCACCAAGAAACAGACGTAGAATCCTGTTAGAAATTAAAAGTGGATTGGAGAAGAAACTGAGGCTGAGGCTGAAACAAAGCTTCTCACCTCTCTCCTACAAATTGAATATAACCACCTGTAAGAAAAGGAGCAGGGAGAAAGGGGGTTGCCCAGGTGAGCTAACCTCATGGTTAAATGGGAATGTTTAGCAGCAGCAGGAAGCAAAGAGAGCATGAGCAACTTCCAGTCATGAATAGAACCATTAATAGCTTCTACCCAGCCTCATGATCAGATAAAACACGCTGAGGTTATTTGAAGACCTTTGCAGCCAGGCGCGGTGGCTCAAGCTGTAATCCCAGCACTTTGGGAGGTCGAGGCAGGCATATCACTTGAGATCAGGCGTTCAAAATCAGCCTGGCCAACACGGTGAAACCCCGTCTCTACTAAAAATACAGAAATTAGTCAGGCATGTTGGTGGGTGCCTGTAATCCCAGTCAGGAGGCTGAGGCAGGAGAATCACTTGAACCAGTGAGTGGAGGTTGCAGTCAGCTGAATTGTGCCATTACACTCCAACCTGGGCAACTGAGCAAGACTCTGTCTCAAACAAACAAACAAACAAACAATAAATAAAAATAAGACCTTTGCAAACCCTGGCAATCCTTATTTAGGAGACCCTATATGCAAATTAAATGGATTTAAACATACTCCCTTATATGTATCTGTAATGTAGATTTAATTTTTTAAAATAATCCTCAAAACACTTTTGTGATTTTGGTTCTGAAAATATTTAGCCCTAAATAAATTCTAAAATGTATGCTTAACTATGATTTCTTGGCAATTGTTACGCAGAGTCAGATATTCTGATGAAATCTATAAATTGTTTCCAAAAGTAATTAATTTTAAATATCACATTTAGTAATTAATAAAGTTAGTATATGGAATGCTTTTAAGCATATGGTTACATATTTATTAAAATGTCAACTTTGCAGCTTTCTTCTTTTGGAGAAAGCACTTTTTTCCCCTCAGTTTCAACATATTCATGCGTCCCAGACACTGGACCTATAGCTCTTAATTGATAACACAGTTCTGTGGGGAGAAGTCAGAGTGGGTTGAATGATAGAACATTTTCTAAAGCTTCCTAGAACATTTCTAGAACAATTTCCCAGAACTTCTCCAAGAAGATAAAAATTTCTGCTTTAGGGACTAGGGATGGGATACTTGAAGACTTAGAGAAAAACTTCTGATAATGTAGTTATATTTCTCTATTATGTCTTCATTTAATTGGTATCTATTTTCTTCCACAAACATGAAAAAAAATATGTATTGTGACTTTACTTCCTGCTGAGAACTTCCATGTTGAAATCACTTATAATTTTCTATTGAAATGCTACTTTTTACATTATGATCACCAATTATTTAGACTGAAGATTTACTGAATTTCTAGCTTTTCAAACCAGATTTGCTGTTAGATTCACCTTTTGTCCTATAGGTCTTCATATTAGGTAGATGATGAAATTTTGAGCATACAAAAAGTGGATCTAAGGCTATAGATTCAAAATTATATTTCCTCAGAATGAAGGAGTTAATTGTTCTATTTTGTTTATTTTTACATTCAATGCTGTCAGTAAAAAGTTTGGTTGACAGTCTTATTTTTCAATCCTTCATAGACAACATATTTTTTCTTTCTCAAGACTTTTAGCATTACTTTATATCCTCGATACCTGAAGATGTAGATCTTGGTTAATTCATCCTGCTCAGCACTTGGTTGATTCTTTCAATCTGAACTTGGGCTTTCTTCAGCTGTGGACACCTTTTTCTATTGTTTCTGTATCCTTGCCTCAGTTTCTTCTGTGCTCTACTTCTGGAACTATTACTAGATAGCTATGAAAAATTCTGGATCATCCTTGATGCCTTCTAGCTCTGCCCCACATACTCTTTGTTGCCCTTCTACATTGCATTCCTGTAGATTTATTGAGCTTAATCTATCAGCTCTATTTTACTCTTCCACTGAAGGTTGGGGTGGTTGTAGCAATTTTTAAAAATAAGACAACAATGAAGTTCGCTGCTGTAATTGATTTTTCCATTCACAAAAAAAATTTCCATAGCATGTGATGCTGTTTGATAGCATTTTACCTACCTTAGAACTTCCTTCAAATTTGGAGTCAATCTTCTCAAACCGTGCTACTGATTTATCTGCTAAGTTTCTCTATGATTCCAAATCCTTTGTTGTTATTTAAATAATGTTCACACTATTTTCACCAGGAATAGATTCCATCTCAAGAAAACACTTTCTTCACTCATTAATAAAAAGCAACTCTTCATCTGTTACACTTTTATGATAAGATTATAGCAATTTAGTCACATTTTCAGGCTCCACTTCTAATTCTAGTTTTCTTGCTGTTTCTATCACATCTGCAGCTACTTTCTCCACTGAAGTTTTGAACCCCTCAAAGTCATCCATGAGGGTTGGAATCGCCTTCTTCCAAACTCCTGTTAATGTTGATATTTTGTTTCTTTCCATACATTACAAATGTTTATCTAGAATGGTGAATTTTTTTCAGAATATTTTCAGTTTACTTCACCCAGTTCCACCAGAGGAATCACTGTCTATGGCAGCTATAGCTGTAACAAATGCATTTCTTAAATAATAAAATGTGCAAATAAAAAGTACACAATAATCTATGGGCTGAAGAAAGGATGTTGTGTTAGCAGGCAGGAAAACAACATAACTCTCCTTGCATAGGTCCATCACAGCTTTGGGTGACTATGTGCATTGTTAATGAGCAGTCATATTTTGAAAGAAATCTTTTTCTGACCAGTAGGTCTTGACAGTGGCTTAAACTATTCAGTAAACCATGGGGCAAAGAGTTTGTGCTGACATGCAGGCTTCATTGTTTTATTTCTAGCACACAGGCAGAATAGATTTATCATCATTCTTAAGAGCCCTAGAATTTTCAGAATGGTAAATGAGTGCTGGTTTAAATTTAAAGTCACAACTGCATTAGGATCAGACCCAAATGGTTCTTACAGAGACTTCTTCTGATCCTTTTATTTCTTAATTCCAAATATGTAGAAGTCCCAGAATTCCTCTAGTCTCTTTTCTTTTACATTTTTCCACATGTTTAAGCTCTGGGCTGTGGTTTATTTTCATTGTTGATCCTAACAAGATAGTCATCAGCCTGTCCTTTGAAACTTTAGAGCCAGGCATTGACTTCTCTCTAGTAGGAAAGTGGAAGATGGCATGTTCTTCTAATAGAAGGCTATTTAGTCTGTACTGAAAAATCTGTTGTTCAGTGTAGCCACCTTCATCACTGATCTTAGCTAGATCTGGATAACTTACAACTTCTCCGTCAGCACTTGCTGCTTCACCTTGCACTTCTGTGTTATGGAAATGGCTTCTTTCCTTCAACCTTGGGAATAAACCTCTACTAATTTCAACCTTTTCTTCACAGCTGCCTCACCTCTCTCAGTCTTCATAGGATTGAAACGAGTGGTGCTGGATTAGGCTTTGGTTTAAGGGAATGTGTTGGTTGGTTTGATCTTCTCTCCAGACCACTAAAACTTTCAGCAATAAGGCTGTTTTGCTTTCCTTTTTTTTTTTTTTTTTTTTGAGACGGAGTCTAGCTGTGTCGCCCAGACTGGAGTGCAGTGGCGGAGTGCAGTGGCTCACTGCAAGCTCCGCCTCCCGGGGTCATGCCATTCTCCCACCTCAGCCTCCCAGTAGCTGGGACTACAGGCGCCCGCCACCACGCCCGGCTAATTTTTTGTATTTTTAGTAGAGACAGGGTTTCACTGTGTTAGCCAGGATGGTCTCTATCTCCTGACCTTGTGATCCGCCCGTCTCGTCCTCCCAAAGTGCTGGGATTACAGGCTTGAGTCACCCGCGCCCGGCCTGTTTTGCTCTCTTATCATTCATATATTCACCATAGTAGCCTTTTTAATTTCCTTCAAGAATTTTTCCTTTGCATTCACAACTTGGTTAACTGGCACAAGAGGTCTAGCTTTTGGCCTGTCTCAGCCTTTGATATGCCTTCCTTACTAAGCTTAATCGTTTCTAGCTTTTGATTTAAAATGAGAGACAGGTGACTCTTTGTTTCACTTGAACACTTAGAGGATGTTGTAATGTTATCAATTGGCCTAATTTCAATATTATTGTGTCTCAGGGAATAGGGAGGCCTGAGGAGAGGCAGAGCGATAGGGGAACAGCTGGTTGGTGGGGCAGTCAGAACACACACAAATATTTACCAATTAAGTTTGCCGTCTTACATGGGAGCTTTCATGGCTCTCCAAAGCAATTATAATAGTAACATGAAGAATCATTGGTCATAGATCCCCATAATGGGTACAATAATGAGGAAAAAATTTGAAATAACTTGATAGTTACCAAAATGTGCCACAGAAGGAAGCACATGCTATTTTAAAAAATGGTGCCAATAGACTAGCTTGAAACAGGGTTGCCACAAACATTCAATTTGTGGACAATGCCGTATGTGAGAAGCACAATAATGTGAAGTGCAATAAAATGTGGGATGTCTGTGTATTTTCTAGGATATTTGTTCTTCTAATAATAATCAGTCTCAGTTATACAATGGAATCTACTGATAACTATTTAAAAAACTGATGCTTTGGATCCATCCCAGATATTTAATTAATTTATGGCTTAATTTGGACATCAAAGTTTAAGAAAATGTCTTCGGGCTCTTTTAAGGTTGAAAAAAGCCTGGCAGAGACACAACAAAAAAAGAGAATTTTAGACCAATATCCCTGATGAACATCAATGCAAAAATCCTCAAT
>NW_012114364.1:2832919-2855801 GCF_000951035.1 Colobus angolensis palliatus | reverse complement strand
GGCAGGGGAAGGAAGGCTCCATTTTCATTTGCCATTTTCCATGTTACAAATATGACCATCACTGTGACCAGTTTCAAGCTTTATTATAAGTGTCTGTTTTTAAAATATTTTAATTATTTGAAGGATTTGGGACTGACAACATTTTATTTTTGTACTGGTTTTACTTTTAATGGCTAATACATAATCATGTTATAAATAATCCTTATGAATAAATATTTAAATAGTAAAAAAAAAAAGAAAAATGCTCTTCTATATGTTGAGTTGTATGCCTCTTATTCAGGCTTGCATCTTCTTACTGTGCTGTGTTTTTCTTTGTACTTGCTGCCTCTGTTCACCTGATAAAGAATGCTGTTTCTGGTTCACACAGCTTGCTTCTGTGATTGTGGCGGAAGAGAGGATCATTGTCAGAATGAAGTGTCCATTTTCAGGAGTGGAGAATTCCTATTCAACATGCCTATGACCAACTGTCTGTGATTTCTCTGCTCCAAGTACCCACGCTGTGTCCTATTAGCACAAATTAGGGGAGAAGCTTTATCTGCCTATGCACTCTGAATGCTGTTTGGTAGCCAGTACCCCAAATGGTTTTTATAGAGAATCCTTCTGCTCCTTAAATTCTTAATTCTAAATATGTAGAATTCCCTGAACTCCTCCTACCCTTTTTCATTTACTTTTTTTTTCATATGTAAGCTCTGGAGTGTGGCTTATTAATCTGATTCTACCATCTTTTAATCTTTTAGGGGCCTCCACCAAATTTCTGGGCCATTATTGGACCTTTTTCTTGTTTCCTGGAGGAGTTGTGGATTTGAGAGGCATCTTCTCTGTTCTTTCTATAGATTTTAGGTAGGAGAAGTAAATAGGAAGATGCTTGATCTAATTTCACTCCTTACATTACATAGCATGTTCATATATGCTGTATAAATGACCTTTATACATACAATCTCATGTAATTGTAATAATAATCTTGTCAAAAATTTATTGTTCTCATTTATAAATAACAAAATTAAGGGTTTTAGACATTCATTGGGTTACCACTGGTTCCACAGCCTGTTGGTGGCATAATGGAGACTGGAATTGAGATCACCTGAATCAAGTTCAGTGTTCTCACATTACCACAAAAATATTCTCAAATCATTTACATTTTCCACAAAAGCTCATATAAACTTGTAGATTCCTTTTATTCCCCTTCAAATCTCTGAACAGTTACTCTAATGTGTTTCATACAAATAGGCTGGTTTGACACCTATATCTTGAGTGAACAGTTAAATTCAATAAACATGGACAGTCAGTACACATTTGGATAGAAAATTCCTTTATTTTCTTTGGATTGTTAGAATAGGCAGCAACAGAATTCAACCTTCAGGAGAAAGCATTTCTTAGAAGTATGATGGTAAACCCATCTATGTGAACGTACAGTGACCATTGCCTTCATCTATTTGGCTGGTTAGAAGATGTAAAACAAGCAGGTAAATACAAATGTGGGAAGGTAGGTCTTTGTTGGGCAACAATATGCTTCAAGTGATGAGGGATGAGTATTATCTTAAACAATGAAGAGATACAGTTTCTTCATTCTCAGAAGGGCTAGGAGAGAGAAATGAAAGGCTAGCCAAACTGGAAGAGGAGGACCAAAAGTCTTGCACACTACAGTCAGAGCAATTCTTACTTCTGAAATTCAAACTTTCCTTTGAGTTTAGTGTTTAAAGGGCAATTGATTGAAATAAAAATAACTTTGATTAAAAACAAGTGGTGATTCAGTTTAAATACTGAACAACATTCAGCTTCAATTGTTTTGAGAACAAGTTTAGGCTGTGGGACAATTTGGATTAACAGCATTAGAAAGAAACTTGATGAAGGTCTTCAGTCTTTATCAAAAGAGATGAGTTTAGTGAGGTTAACTCCTTTCATCTCACCCCATCTAGGAAAAAACAAAGGGGACGGAGTGAGAAATGGAAGTTGAGCTAGATCTTTATGGCAAACAAAAAGTTTAAATAGGTTTTGAAGCTTTTTATAAAAGTTAAGATCTCAATCTATTTGTCAAGGTCATGAAAAGTATTTGTCTTTTCATTCAGACCTCATGATTAAAAGTACACTGGTATTCAGAATTTGCCAGTGGACAGTTGGGGTGCATAGAAGCTTCTTTAAATATTCTGTATCACACAGTCATATAGTTAGCTATTCAGGTATTATGCCTTCCAAGCTATGACCAGTAACCCCAAAACACCTCTGTCGAAAGACTTGATTCATCCAGATACAGAGATAAATAGAGTTAAGTAGTTGAAAAAATTATGAAAGAAATGGGCTTGGTCTTTGGTGTACTCAGCCAATTTTCTGTATTAGATTAATCATGTGCTTGTTATTCTCTATTTGTCCTGCTAGATCTGCACTCCACCCTTTTCCACTTTTCTCTTTGCCCAGGAGATTGATTTGTATGGAATTCATCTACTGGCATCTTTCCTTGTTCTCTAACTTTCATTTGCATTTGGTCAATGAGAGCCACTGGCAGGAGGCTTGAGGGTGGTGAGGGGAGGGACTGGAGTATTTTCCTTGCAGGCCAGGACTTCCTTCCTGGCCAGGACTTGGCACTGGTTGCCTTCCTCTAATGAAGGCACTGTTTCCATCAGTGGTCCTCCCCTACAGCCTCTGCTAGAGCCACAACCTTATCTGAGATTCCTTTTTCTCTTCAGGAATACAGACCTTTGCTGTTGCTAGCCTCTTGGTGTTTCTACTTCTGTTATTATTATTGTTTTTTCAGTCCTGGCCTCATCACCATAAATAGTCTCTTCGTTAACTCTTCTTAACAATGTTGTTTGGGTGTGCAATCTACATCCTGTCAGTCTTGGATTGATACACCACCTAAATCACATCTTCTTCTGTAGATGTAAAAAAGGAGCTGACACTAGTTAAACCGTTAATGAAGTTATCCACCATCTATGTTTAATTGTCCAATTTCAGTGTATACATATAGTGGTTTCAGAATAGTCGATCTATGCTCCCATGGGAAACAACTTTACCAACTAAAGTACAGTGCTTACATGCAGTTTCTTTGCCTTTAGACTTACAATCCAACTATTTTCAAAACTAATAGCTTTTGCTAAGTGACTAAACTTGTTAATAGTAACTAACATTTAAAAATTTTATTTTATTCAAGAAATCTTGTTCAGTGTCAAGTATGAGTCATACATGGAGTTTATGAGTCTAGTGGGAGGGATAGACTAGTACACCTAGTCTTTACTTTGTAAATTAATTTATTTCCCAAAACACTGCTGTTAAGTTCAAAACTATTAAATAAGGAATTATTTCCACTTATTTTAATGGAAAAAATTTGATTTGTTTTGTCTTAATCCCAAATGTACAATTTTCAAAGATAGAAAGAAAAAATATTAATGGAACAATTTAAACAATTTCATGAATTAATTTATTTCCAAAAAACTGCTATTAAGTTCAAAGCTGTTAAAATAGGAATTATTTTCATTTGTTTCAATGGGAAAATTTTGATTTGTTTTATCTTAACCTCAAATGCACAATTTTCATAGACAGAAAGAAAAAATACTGATGGACCAATTTAAACAAATTTATATAAGGTATAAAACTTTGAAAGTGAAAAAGTAAAGCTTGTATATGAATTACAATGCTATAAAGATTTGTTACCTTTTCCAAAGTAAGAAAGGAAGACTAAACGCTAGATGACAAATGGTAACTGGGAAGCTCATGGACGGCACAAGTTTGAGAATGCAGACTATTGAGAAAGGGACTGAGAGGAAAAAGTGAAAAATAAAGTCACTGGTGGCTCCCAATAGCCGAGGGGGGGAGAGGGGGCGGCTATTGGTCCCCACCTCGCGGGGGGTGAGGGCACCCCCCTGCCAGGTGGCTCCCAATAGCCGAGGGGGGGAGAGGGGGCGGCTATTGGTCTGCCTGTTCCTCTGCCTCCTACATTTCATCTTTTAAAAGAGTGTCCATTGTTTTTTATCTCCTTCCACCATCATATCAAAGAGTGATCTGATGATAGTTGCATTATAGGATAAAAGTATCATCAGGACTAAAGCCAAAATATATCATTAGTAAGAGCTGCCAGGGCTCTCACATGTTGTATAAACTGAAGTCACTGCCTTTTCCAATCTTAGGTCCGAGGCCTGAATTTATAAATCCTCCAAATGGAGGTGTTCCCACCATTTCTCTCCTTTTGCCTCACGGGCCCCCCAATTACAGGGCTCCATTCTTATACTCTCCTCACCAATGGCTTCCACTATTCTATTTTATTCTCTGCTTCCATTACAGTTTGGTGAACCAGTGCTTGTACCGAGAGCTGACCATTCCATGCTGTGGAGTTGTGTTGTCACAAACTGTTCAGCAGCAGAGACTGGCTGCTCCTGTGGGGAAAAGAAGGGTATTGCTACATATGGGCTGCCAAATGGGAGACAGATGAGGGGATGATATTGGAGTTGAGGGATGGGGAAATGTGTATGAAGGCCAGGAACCTCAGTGTGAGTCTACTTGAGAGGGAGGAAAATGGAGAGAGAAACTGGGCTGTTGGGAAACCTATTCCAAAAGCTTCACTTTTGGATAAACATTAGTATGTGAAGATGAAGATTAAGCTGTGAATAGAATGAAAGAAATAATTTACATTTATGTTGCTTATAGCAAAGAGGAAAACTCAAAATTCTATTTCACTATTAAAAGTAGCTTCCAAAACAATTGTTGTATTTATTACTTATGATGACTCTCAAATGCATATAAAGAGTTGAGGCTGGGAGCAGTGGTTTATGTCTTTAATCCTAGCACTTTGGGAGGCCATGGCAGGCAGACTGCCTGAGCTCAGGAGTTCAAGACTATCCTAAGCCGTATGGCAAAATCCCATCTCTACTAAAAATATAAAAAGAAAAAAAAAAAAAAAAACAGCCAGGTGTGGTGGCTCATGCCTGTAGTCCCAGCTACTTGGGAGGCTGAGACAGGAGAATCACTTGAACTTGGGAGGCGGAGGTTGCAGTGTTCCGAGACTGTACCACTGCACTCCAGCCTGGGCAACAGAGCGAGACTCTGTCTCAAAAACAAAACAAAACAAAACAAAAAAAAGAAAAAAAAAGAGTTGGTTCATTAGTCCATTTGTTTATTCAACAAGCATTGGTCACCTACAATGTGCAAGGGTCTGAGCCTGAGCCAGATGCTGAGGATATAAAAGTATATCGCATGGTTCCTATGCTTGAGAAGTTCATAAACTTGCTACGAACACAATGAAATAGCTGTCTGTAATGGAGAAAAATAGTTATTACAACTATCATGATAATGTTATGATATCATGACATATGTTGTAGCTGTCATATAATGTTATGACAGTGACTATGATAATACATAGCTGAACAAGCAGTTTACCTTATATCAAAAGGTGGATTCCCCAGAAGCAGATCTTAAGGCAAGGATTTGTATACAAGTGATCAGTCAAGGAAGTACTCCCAGCAAAAGCTAATAAAGTCATGGAGAAAGCAGGACAAGGAAGGAAAAGAAACTGAGAAAGGGTGCAAATGTTAGGCAAAGTTGCAGTCTTGGTCTGATACTGTAGGGAAGTTGCAGAGTTTAAATAACAGCTCAGAGTGTGTTCAACTAGAGACAAAGGGAACGAGGCTTTCATACTCTGCATCAAGCAGTTATTGACTATGAGCTACCCTACAGGGGGCAAACATAAACTCCCAAGCACTCTCTGTCTCTCTAGGTGCAGCCAGAGTAACTCCAGCAGCCCAAGGGCAGACTCCCAAAAGTGTCTTGGGTGCAGGGACAGGACTGTTATAAGCAAAACTGTGCAGGAGCTGGGAGACTGATGTGTAGAAACGGAAAGAGAGATTCAAGGGGATCTCAGCTGAGCACCAAAGGTAGCTGCTGTGTCCTGACAGGATTGGGGAAGACTCTGCAGAGGAAGTATCATTTGAGGGGATCTTCGAGGATAAGTAGGAATTTTCCAGGTGAATGAGGGAGAGAGCTGCATAAGTGAAGAATTGCACTATATAGACAAAAGCATGGTGAGGATTAATGAATGCCTGTATCTGCTCAGCCTTCTGTTAATTATGTGGGAAGGCTGCTGCTCACAACATCCTGTATTTTTTTGAAGCTAACCTAAGATATTATATAATGTCATCCACAAATTTGTCAGTATGTAGCTCTAAAAATAAGAGTTCCTTAAAATTATCATTAAACACAGGCATGCCTTGTTTCATTGCACTTTGCTTTATTGTGCTTCACACATATTGCATTTTTTAAAAGTTAAAAGTCTGTGGTAACTCTCTGTCCAGCAAGTCTATTGGTGCCATTTTTCCATCAGCATGTGTTCACTTCATATCTCTGTGTCACATCTTAGCAACTCTCACAATATTGCAAACTTTTTCATTATTATTTTATCTGTTATGGAGATCTGTGATCAACGAACTTCGATGTTACTATTGTAGTTGTTTTGGGGTGACAGGAACCACACCCATATAAGATGGTGACTTAATTGGTAAATGTTGTATGTGATCTGAGTGCTCCACTCACTGGCCATTCCCCCATCTCTCTCTCTCTCCTCAGGCCTCTGTATTTTCTAAGACATATAATATTGAAATTAGGCCAATTAATAACTCTACCATGGCACCTAAATGTTCAAGTGAAAGGAAGAATTGCACATTTGTCACTTTAAATCAGCAGCTAGAAATAATCAAGCCTAGTGAGGAAGACATGTCAAAAGTCAAGATATGACAAAATCTAGGTCTTTTGTGCCAGCGAACGAAGTTGTGAATGCAAAGAAAAAATTCTTGAGGGAAATTAGAAGTGCTACTCCGGTAAATATATGAATGATAAGAAAGCAAAACAGCCTTATATTGCTGATATGGTGAAAGTTTGGCTCACCTGGATAGAAGATCAAACCAACCACAACATTCCCTTCAGCCAAAGCTTAATCTATAGCAAGACCCTAACTCTCTTCTATGAAGGCTGAGAAGAGTGAAGAAGCTGCAGAAGAAAAGGTTGAAGTTCGTTTAGCAGAGGGTGGTTCATGAGGTTGAAGGAAAGAAGCCATCTTCGTAATATAAAAGTGCTTAATTAAACTAAAGAGCTTATACACAGCAAAAGGAAGTCAACAGATTAAACAGACAACCCACAGAGTGAGAGAAAATCTTCACAATCTATACATCTGACAAAGGACTAACAACCAGAATCTACCACAAACTCAAACAAATTAGTGAGAAGAACAAAGAATCCCATCAAAAAGTGGGCTAAGGACATGAATAAACAATTCTCAAAAGAAGATATACAAATGGCCAACAAACATATGACAAAATGCTCAACATCACTAATGATTGGGGACATGCAAATCAAAACCACAATACGATACCACCTTACTCCTGCAAGAATGGCCATAATCAAAAAATCAAAAAATAATAGACATGTGCATGAACGTGGCGAACAGGGAACACTTCTACATTGCTGGTGGGAATTTAGTACAACCGCTATGGAAAACAGTGTGGAAATTCTTTAAAAAACTAAAAGTAGATCTACCATTCAATCCAGCAATACCACTTCTGGGTATTTACCCAGAGAAAAATAAGTCACTATACGAAAAAGATTCTTGCACTTGCATGTTTATAGCAGCACAATTTGCAGTTGCAAAAATATGGAACCAGCCCAAATGCTCATCAATCAATGAGTGGATGAAGAAATTGTGATATATATATATATATGGTGGAATGCTACTTAGCCATAAAAAGGAATGAATTAATGGCATTTGCAGCAACCTGGATGGAACCAGAGACTGTTTTTCTAAGTGAAGTAACTCAGGAATGGAAAACCAAGCATCATATGTTCTCATTCATAAGTGGGAACTAAGCTATGAGGATGCAAAGGCATAAGAATGATACAGTGGACTTCGGGGCCTCAGGGGAAAGGGTGTAAGGGATGTGAGAAATAAAAGACTACAAATTGGGTTCAATGTATACTGCTCAGGTGATGAGTGCACCAAAATCTCACAAATCACCACTAAAGAACTAACTAATGTAACCAAGTACCACCTGTTACCCAAAAACCTATGGAAATAAAAAAAAACTTTTAAAGTGCAAGTGGAGCAGCAAGTGCTGATGGAGAAGCTGCAGTAAGTTATCCAGAAGATCTAGCTAAGATCATCGATGACCGTGGCTACACTAAACAATGGATTTTCAATGTAGAAGAGCCTTTTAATCGAAGGAGATGCTGTCTACAACTTTCATAGCTAGAGAGGAGAAGTTAATACCTGTCTTCAAAGCTTCAAAGGACAGGCTGACTAATGCATCTGGTGACTTTACGTTGAAGCCAAGCTCATTTACTATCCTGAAAATCATAGGACCCTTAAGAATTGTGCTGAATCTACTCTGCCTGTACTCTGTGAGGTAAGCAGCAAAGCCTGATGACAGCATATCTGTTTACAGCATGGTTTACTGAATATTTTAAGTCAATTGTTGAAACCTACTACTTGGAAAAAAAAATTCTTTTAAAATATTACTGCTCATTGACAATGCAACTGGTCACCCAAGAGCTCTGATGGAAATGTACAAGTAGATTATTGGTGTTTTCATGTCAGCCAATACAACATCCATTGTGAATCCCATGGATTAAGGAGTTGTTTTATTGTGATATTCACTTTATTGCAGTGGACTGGAACCAAACCCTCAGTATCTCCAAGGTATGCTTGTAATAAGTATCACCATTAACAATGAACAATTGTTCATTAATATCATCAAACTAACATTAAATTCTTAATATCATCAAATATCCAGAATGCAGATTTCTCCAATTGCATTTTTAAAATTATACTTTAAGTTCTGGGGTACATGTGCAGAATGTGCAAGTTTGTTACATAGCTATACACGTGCCATGGTGGTTTGCTGCACACATGAACCCATCATCCACATTAGGTATTTCTACTAATGCTATCCCTCTTCTAGCCCCACACCTCCCGACAGGCCCCAGTGTGTGATGTTCCCCTCCCTGTGTCCATGTGTTCTCATTGATCAACTCCCACTTATGAGTGAGAACATGCAGTGTTTGGTTTTCTGTTCTTGTGTTAGTTGGCTGAGAATGATGGTTTCCAGGATCATCCATGTCCCTGCAAAGGACATGAACTCATCCGATTTTATGGCTGCATAGTATTCCATGGTGTATATGTGCCACATTTTCTTTATCCAGTCTATCATCGATGGGCATTTGGGTTAGTTCCAAGTCTTTGCTATTGTGAACAGTGACACAATAAACATACATGTCCATATGTCTTTATAGTAGAATGATTTATAATCCTTCGGGTATATATCCAGTAACGGGATTGCTGGGTCAAAAGGTATTTCTGGTTCTAGATCCTTGAGGAATCTCCACATTGTCTTCCACAATGGTTGAACTAATTTACACTTCCACCAACAGTGTAAAAGCGCCCCTATGTCTCCACATCCTTTCCAGCATCTGTTGTTTCTAACTGTATTTTATATGTGCATTTATGTATGATATAAAATATGTTTGTACTATACATTAGATATATTTATACATAAACACACAAGTGTGTGTGTTTCCAGTCAATTTGTTTGATACAGGATCCAAACAAGATTTACACATTAAATTTAGTTTGTATGTCTAAGTCGTTTGTATTCTGTAGGTTCCCTCCTAGCACTCACTTTGTTTTTCTAGTAATTTACTTGTTGGGGAAATCAGATTATTTGTTCAAGTGTCTGCATTTTGGATTTTCATAATTGCATTACTATGATGTCGTTAAAATGCTCCTCCATTCTGTGTATATTATGTAAACTAGTAGTTATATCTGAGGCAATTAGATTTCCTCATTTGTTTGTTCATTTGTTTTACAAGAATACTTTCTTGTTGGAGAGTTGAATATTACCATATCTCAAAACTATGTATTTCCTTCTTGACTTGTTAACTCTACTTTAGAAATTTACCCTCAGGAAACACCCCCCAAAATACAAAATAACATACATAGCTGAGACATTTCCAATAACAAAATATTTGGAACAACCTAATTGCCCATGTTTAGGAAATTGATGAACTAGACCGTGGTACCTCCACACAGTGTACCATAAGCCATACAAAAAAACAAAAACAAAGAGATAAATGAAAATCTCTATGACCTAATATGGAACAATTTTCAATATTTATTAAGTGAAAAAATTCAAGGGGCAAAATGGTAGATAGAGTACACTGCAGTTTCTGTAACAAAGTGTCATATATATGTTTATACGTTTCTATGACTATTTTTACAGGAAAGAAATAAAGGATTGGTAAACTGTATGTTAAAACAGTTACTACCTTTAGAGTGACAACTGGGTGGGAGAGTAGACAAAGGGATGACTTCTCAGAATATACCTTTTGTAAATATAAAGTCTTGACTTCTGAGTCATGTAGATGTTTTACATTTTAAACATGGTACATGTAGACAAAAATAAAATTTAATTAAAATGGTTGATGATAAATAATTTCTCATTATTACATAGAGCTTTTCCCCATATCCATCCTTTCTCAAAATACAATTTTACAATCAATGTACCTTTCGCTGTGGATCCCCAAAAAGGAACATATCACTTTAACTCCCTGCTTAGAGTTATCTAATAAAATGATACGCTTAGGCAGCACTGTTTTTGTGATCATAACTGTAATTTAATTGATTTGTTTAGTGCTCAGAATATTGGAAAGTGATGTTTTGATACAAGATGTTGGCTTATATTTTATGAGTTGTTCAAAATTGAATTGACATGATATGGTAGCATTCCTATAGGTCTTCTTTGAAAGAGAATATTAAAATCATGTAGTTGAGAATATGGATGCACAAAATAACTTGATCAAACATGCTGAAATGTTATATTTAAAATGGTGTTTCAGGGGATCTCAAAACAAAGATATTTATAAATGGCAGCATTTATTATAACCTAAATTAGTAAGATGCTCCTTTAAAGCCTAAAATAGAAAATATTCTGGGCAAAATTGGTATTACTTCTCTCCTCTAGACGGTCAGTCTATTTTGTGGCTGTATTATGAAGTAATCTTTCTACAATTTTGAGAGCTGTTAAAAGTATTCTCAGATAAATTTGGACGGGCAAGCAAAGAGAGTAATTTTTTCTTGGTAGGTGAATGTGGAAAAATAAATGGAAAGCTTAACAGTGATACCACAGAGCATATCTGCAAGGCCACATCAGAGAGGAGAAATAACTCTTCCGATGTGGAGAGGGGTATTCAATGTGCATATTGCTAACTGAGATGTTTTGAAATGTGTTTGAATGGCTTAGATTGTGGAACAAGTATGCTGCTCCAGAGGCATCAAATTATTTCTCCTCAACTGGAAGAATCAGCACTTTAGTGCCATAATTCCCTACACTTTGGCAAATGTCTTATCCATCATTGGTGTATATGACCTGCAAAATGAGAGTTTTTTTCAGTGATGTTATGTAAAAGGAGGACATTTGTTTCCTGATTTTACAAGAGGAGCATGACTGTTTGCCTTTATCTAACATTTAAGTCATCACCGGAGGGGCCCTGAGGTCTTGGAGGATTGGCGAGAAGACAACAAGTCTTTCACATCTAGGAGTTTTATGGCACCTGAGTTAACAGATAGGTGGCATCACCCATATCTGTTACTGTTCTCATGATTTTTTTATAGACTCGAGTACTACTTATGGCTTATCTTCAAAGATTTTTTTGGCTTTCATGATATGGCACTGTCTTGATTGTTTTCTCACTTCATTTTTCTTCTGTCTTGCTTGATTTTGTTGTATAAATCTTCTTTCTCTTACCCTAGATTTTCTATTTTGTTTTATAAAGTATTTAGCTTTTTTTTTTTTTTTTGAGACGGAGTCTCGCTCTGTCGCCCAGGCTGGAGTGCTGTGGCGTTATCTCCGCTCACTGCAATCTCCGCCTCCCGGGTTCATGCCATTCTCCTGCCTCAGCCTCCCAAGTATCTGGGACTACAGGCGCCCGCCACAAAGCCCAGCTAATTTTTTGTATTTTTATTAGAGACGGGGTTTCTCCGTGTTAGCCAGGATGGTCTCGAAAAAATATTTAGTTTTTAAAAACGTCTTTTCAGTTAATATTCCTGGGATTTCAGAGTATATTGTTACATCAAATGCAAATGGTGATAATTTTTATCCTCTTTTCAAAAAGTGCATTTCTCTTTTCTGCCCTATTTTTTTTGCCAAGGCCTTATATAACATTATTAATGGAGTTGAAAATTTGAAATTCCATATTTCTGATGCAGTGAGACCTTACATTTCCCAGTGTGCTCCAGAAACTGCCTAGAGGTACAGTGAACTGTAGAATATGACAGAAGTCACTGGAGCCAGTATCACCATGGTCAACTCCTACAAGCAGCCTAGAGGGAGGAGGAAAGTTTGGAGAAATCATCAAAGACATTCATCATCTACAGTTTGGAACCCTTCAGGGAGTTATTCACGACTTTCCCAGGTGAACCAGAGAAATCTCTTTTCTGCTAGGAGGGAGGCTATTGAGGACATCAGTTGGCTGGGCTTCCTCGATACTGGTATGTTCAGCCACAGGCAAGTGATAAAGGGCTCCCTCCTCCTGTGTGGGCAATTGGATAAACCTCCTATTTTCTCTCTCATGCCCGTTTACTCCATATCGTCTGAACTCTTCACTCTACATTTGGTTCTTGTCTCTGTGTAAATACTTTGAAATTGATACTTTGCTTCCTGAAGTGCTTATCTGAGATGCTTTTTATAGTTCCTCGTTTGTCCTGTGTCTTGAGAGTTAGCACTTTCTCTTCCCTAGGAAGGAAATGAAAATTGATCTTGTTTAGGAGCATAATCCCAGAGGATTTTTGATTTGTTAATATTCTAGTTAGATTTGAATCTACATTAATTAGAGATGGTGATCTATATAGTTACTTTTACTATGGTTTTGAGTAACTTAAACAGTATTTGAATTATGCAGTAGTATGATGGTGTTTCAAATAACCAGCTCTCGGGCTGGGGGATGTTGGTGAATTGCCCTAGTTGGTAGTAGATGCCAATTACTGTGGTGTAAATACTTTCATCATGGCCACCTATGTAATGTCACTGTACCTGGAGTTGGGAAAAACACAATTAGCTCCTATCCAGTGTTCTAAGAAGGTCCAGCACATTGCTGGGATTATCAATTATTTAATGATAAGAAGGTGTGAACCCGGTAACTTTCTTTACCAGAATATATTAGGAGACCTGCTAGTTGTTCTCTACAGCCTTTTCTCTCCCTGGCACATAGATGATTTTGCAGCTTCCTTTGCCTGCTCCCTTAAATGTGGCGCAAGACTAGGTTCTGGCCCAGGAAATGTAGGCAGAATTTATGTAAGTCATTTTTAAGGCTGGCCCATAAATAAGCTTCCTATCTGATTCTTCATGTTCTTTTCTTCCATTGCCGTGCTGCCAAATGCAGAGGGTAGCAAAGGTCTACCAGGGCCTAGAGAATGGTAGTTAACGAGATGAAAGAGCAAGTGGCCCTGAAATACTGCTTGGGGAACTTAATCACACCTGTTTAGAATTGACGTAGCTAAGATAAATACTTCCATTTACTAAGGCACTGAGATTTCTGGGTTTATTGCTTATAAAAAGTAAGTTACTCTGAGTGGTACCATGGCAAAGATTATTAATTTATTTCAGATGTCTTCCTTGGAAATTGGTATATTCATGTTTCTACTTCATGACTTGATTTTGGTAATTTTGGTTTGCTAGAAAATCATTCATTTCCTTCTGGTTTACAAACTTGTGCCTGTAGAATAGAACATAATATTTGCTTTGAATCCTTCTATTCTCATTTGATTTGTGTTTATCCTTTTGTATACTACTTCAATTACATTATTGTATTTTTTTGTTTTAATTGGTTTTCTATAGATGATGATGATGATGATGATGATGATGATTATTATTATTATTTTCAGACGGAGCCTCGCTCTGTCACCCAGGCTGGAGTGGAGTGGAGTGGCGTGATCTATGCTCACTGCAAGCTCCACCTCTTGGGTTCACGCCATTCTCCTCCCTCAGCTTCGGGAGTAGCTGGGACTACAGGCACCCGCCACCACGCCTGGCTAATTTTTTTTGTATTTTTAGTAGAGATGGGGTTTCACCGTGTTAGCCAGGATGGTCTCCATCTCCTGACCTTGTGATCCATCTGCCTCAGCCTCCCAAAGTGCTGGGATTACAGGTGTGAGCCACCGCGCCTGGCTAGTTTTCTATAGATTTTATCCATTTTCATTTTATTAGTTGTCCTCTACTCTTTTCAAAGAAGCTGTTTTAAAAACTTTGTGTGTGCTTCCTACTATTTTTGATTTTTTAAAAATTAATTTCACCTTTTAACTATATTAAATTTCTCTTACTGCTATCTTACTCTCACTGTAATTTCACATATTATCTCTTACTGCAATTTTATGTAATTTTCATCAGAGAATGTGACCTGTAAAATCTCTACTAAAAACATTTCAGCCAAGTATCAGATTTTTATAATTTTTGTGAATGTTCATCGGATACGGAAAAAGTTTATTCCCAATTTTTAGGATACACACACACACATGCACACGTGCACACACACACACACACTTCTGTTGATCAGATTACACGTTGCCTGCTAGATCTATGAAAAAGTGCTATTAAAATAGCCTGCAAGAATGAATTTTTTAAATCAAGTTAGTTTTGAATTTCTAATAATTTTGGTTTTGTTGCACTTGGATTTATTTCTGACAGCTCTCCTTCATAAATTTCACCTTTTATCGTTACACACCTCTCCATTTGCTGTCTTTGAAGTGTTTAACCTTAAAGAAACAAGCAGACAGATCTGCTTTCTGTTTGCTTTTGCATGAGGTTGCTTTGCTTATCTTAGTGTTTTCCCAGTTCTTTTATACCACTTAGATTTAAGAATGTTTCTCTTAAACAGTAGAAAGCTATCTTCTGTTTCTTTATTATATTTTGACTATCTCTGTCTTTCAGTAGGGTAATTCATACCACTGAGGTACTTGGTTTATTCCAAATATATTAATTTATTACTATATTTTTAGTTCTTATCTCACTTAGATTTTCTTCCTTTTATTCTTATTTGATTGTTGTTATTAATTTAATTTAATCTTTTCTTCTTTTGTTACCTGTCAGCAGAAAGTAGGTTGCTGTTAAAAGTTACTATTTATTTCTGTTTTCTCATTACTAGTTCAGAAGTTCTATTATTCTTTTCAATTCCACTAATAGTTACCTTCTTATTCCTAAAATTCAAAAATATTCACCTATTTCTCTTGTATTAAATAAGTATCAAATAACAATATCATGACCACAAAAATATGGTGTGTAAACTGAAAAAGCGCAAAATCAGGATAATTTTTCTCTACCATCTTTTCTATTATTGCCTTTCCATGTTTTGTGTTTCTTTCATTCTTTCTGGAGATTTTACTATTTACATGATTGGCTACTTCTATTGTTCTATTCTTATATATATTTGCTTAGTGACCATCCCATTTTTAGTTTATTGATACTTTTAACATAAAAATAAGGAATTATATTTTGTTATAGGAACTCCTTAAGTGTGCATACTATTGTTATTATTTTTGCTAATATTATCATCTGTCTCAACCAGCAGTTCTATTTCTTTAGAGATTTCTCTAGTCTAGGTACTCTACTTGCTATTCTTATTTTTGAGTTTTGGGTCCTCTTACGCATGTCAACATTTACCTTTATCTACTCATAGTTTGATTAACTTTGGGGTTCACATAAAGCCACTTGGGTCTACTAAACAGTGACAAACAGATCTGAAGGAAGATTCAGCAGTCTGTGCTCTGGTGAAATGTCACACTGAGTAGTCAGTGAAAATGCTGAGCTGAGTCACCAGGGAAAAGCTGTCTGCTTCCATGCTTCTGTGACTCCAGAGTTATGACTCCCAGTTTCAGGGACAGACATAGCTCTCTGGAGGTCTCTGAACACCTTTTGGTACTACTGTTCCACTGGACAGATGGATCAGAGTTAGAAGAAGGAGTGGATCTATCAGAAGACTTCTCAACAGAATTATTTTATTTTTATTGGTAGGGGAGGCTAGCTTATTTGTCCTGTTTCCTTTATTTTCTTTTTTTTTATATAAACAATGACTTGTTTGCTTTCATCTTTTGGCATGACATGCAAAGTAAAAGTATTAAATTACGTTGGTGGTTGTATTCAGCTTAATGAATCTATATTTCATTCTTCATTTTTTCAAATTATCAAGATATCAGGTTTTACTTCGAGGGAGCATGTCTAATGATCAGGGTGGTCTTTGGAATTAGATTCCTTGTGTTTGAATTTGATGTCCACTACTCATTAGCTATGTGACTTTGTTAACTTCCACATCTATAAAATGAAACCATAAACTTCATGGGGTTGCTATTTGAATTAAATGAAATAATACAGGTAAGGAACCTAGGGCAGTACTAGAACACTGTCTAACACATAGCAAGAATTCAGTATGTATTATCACTATCATCCTTAATCATAGTTTCACCATTATTTATTCTTAAGTCATTATTTTATTTGATATTCATGATTACCTCCATTCCTTTCTTATAGAAATGTTTTCTACAGGGAATATTCTTTTAAAAAAATATTAAGTGAGGAACATATTTTAGATTCACAAAACACCTTGGTCATAAATCTAGTTCAGTAGAGGTCTAGCACCAAGTGCTCATGGAAACAACAAAACAAGCACGCTTGTATTACAATATATCTACTTATTTCTAGTGGTGTAATTTATCACAACAGTGGATGATAATGGTAATAAGAATACGTATAAGACATTGATATGGTTTGGCTCTGTCCCCACCCAAATCCCATCTTGAATTGTAGTTTCCATAATCCCCACATGTCGTGCGAAGAACCCAGTGAGAGGTAATTGAATCATTGGGGCGGTTACCCCATGCTGCTGTACTCATGATAGTGAGTGAGTTCTAACGAGATCTGATGGTTTTATAAGGGGTTTTCCTCTTTTGCTTAGCTCTTCTTGGCTGCTGCCACATGAAGAAGGACATGTTTGCTTCGCCTTCCAACATGATTGTAAGTTTCCTGAGGCTTCCCCAGCCATACTGAACTGTGAGTCAATTAAACCTCTTTCCTTTATAAATTACCCAGTCTTGGGTATGTCTTTATTAGCACTGTGAGAATGGACTAATACAGGCATTGTGATATGTAACTATTATTGGTGATATGATTGGTAATCGGTTAGCAAAGCTAATTGTAATCTGTTGCTGGAATCCCTCAGTAATGTTTAGGTTTCGTGGTTATAAACTGTAATGGCTCTCTGCTGTCTTCATTAGTGAGAATTCTGTAGAAAAAATAATTTAAATCTAAATTTTCTGTTTAAATTATTCTATTTAAATTATTGTTTTTATAATGTGCTTTTAAATAACCTAGGTTTCTTATAAATATAGTTATGGTAATATATTAGGATCAATTGCATTATAACATTTCTTTTTCTTTTTTTAAGATGGAGTCTTACTCTGTTGCCCAGGTTGGAGTGCAGTGATGCAACCTCAGCTCACTGCAACCTTCGTCTCCTGGGTGCAAGCAATTCTTCTACCTCAGCCTCCCTAACAGCTGGGGGTGCAGGTGTGTGCCACCATGGCTAGCTAAATTTTTTTGTATTTTTAGTAGAGACAGGGTTTCATCATGTTGGCCAGGCTGGTCTTGAACTCCTGACCAGAAATTATCTGCCCACCTGGGCCTCCCAAAGTGCTGGGATTATAAGCGCGAGCCACCATGCCTGACTCCATTATGACCTTTCTTGATTTCACTTTCTGCTCAACTGAGATGACTATTCAAATAATGTTCTCGCCGGGCACGGTGGCTCACGTCTGTAATCCCAGAACTTTGGGAGGCTGAGGTGAGTGGATCACGAGGTCAGGAAATCGAGACCATCCTGGCTAACACGATGAAACCCGTCTCTGCTAAAAATACCAAAAATTAGCTGGGCATGGTGGCATGTGCCTGTAGTCCCAGATACTAGGGAGGCTGAGGCAGGAGAATCTCTTGAACTTGGGAGGCAGAGGTTGCAGTGAGCCAAGATCGTGCCACTGCACTCTGTAGCCTGGGAGACAGAGCAAGACTCCGTCATCAAAAAACAAAAACAAAACAAAACAAAAAGCAAATAATTTTCTTGGGAGAAGGTATACGTTACTATGTCCCTGAATCTGAAAACATCTTTCTGTAACTTTCCACATTAATAATTTAATCACATAAAAATTTTGTTTTAAACTTTTTTTAATCTGCAAGCTTATAAGGTATTTCTTCCTTTAAATTAAAAAAATCTAAAATGTATTTGTGTGTGGGATACATCTTCTTTCTGCAACCTACTCAATTCTGCATGTAATTTTACATGAAACTCACAAATCTTTATAATCTGCAGACTCAGATATTTGTGTAACCAAGGGCATTTTTCTTACTTGCTATATTTTACTAGTTTCTTTTTCTACTGTTCTGTTCCTGTCTCTTCTGGAATACCTATAATTCTTCAATGGGCTCACCTTTATCTCTCTTTCCTATATAACCACTATGTTATCATTTTTATCTGAGAACTGCAACATCCCTTATAAATTCAACATTTTTCTCTAATGTTTTTATCTCTTTGTTACCTTGACTTAAACCAGGCTATTCCCTGAGGTCAAGTTCTCCCCACAGTCTTCTGACGTAAACAGTGTTTTTCTCTTACGTTCCACACACACCAAGGCCAGAAGGTGAAAGTAGGTGCTCTTCCTGCTTGCCATTACTTTTCAACAATTAATCTCCTTTTCTACTGAAACAAAAACTAAACCCAAAACAAGGGTAAGCAGCACTTCTTCTTTGAAATGCATGCCATCCAGCTGCATTACTTTCCACTCCTTCTGGTTGCTATATCTATTGACCCTTACTGGTCTCTCTCCTTTATTGATTGGAAACATTAACTCTAGATTCAGACATTCTAGCCACTTCTAAGTGATGAGTCTTTTTTTGCTCTTGCTACTTTCATGATTTTTTCTTCATCTTTTGCTTTTAGCAGTTTGACTCCGATGTGTCTAGGAGTGGATCTCTATATCCTACTTTGAGTTCATTGTACTTTTTATTGCTTTCATTAATGTTCTTCATTGAATTTGGAAAGTTTTTGGTCACTATTTCTTGAAATATTTATATGTATTTATTTTTAAAATTTAATTTAATTGTTAATTAAAAAACAAAATAGAAATGGAGTCTCATCATGTTACCCAGGCTGGTGTCGAACTCTTGGGCTCAAGAGATCCTCCCACCTTGGCCTCCCAAAGTGCTGGGATTACAAGTGTGAGCCACCACACCCAGACTAATTTTACATATTTCTAATGTATATGGTGTTCTCTAGTCCATCAAAAGTTCTCCATTACACTTATAATAATAATCTCTTTTATATTTTACGATAGCTTATGAAAGCATGGTAAAATTTAACTCCTATCAATTTCATCTTATATCACTGTCTTTTTCACACACGTGCTCCAGTTATATGGCCTTGCAATTACTCAGAGATGTGTGCCTAATAGCCATTGCAGTTGCTACTATCTGTGCCTTGATTGCTTTTTTCTCACTACTTACATGGATCTTTTGTCTTATCCTGATCAGAAATGTCATTCTCAAAGGGGCCTTTCCTGACTGTCCTATATATAGTAGCTTCTTCTCTTTCCAAATATTTTCTAGTGTACATCCAATATATTTCCCTAATGTCACTTTAAAAAAATCCACAATTATTTGTCTATTTATTTACTTGTAATAACAATTACAAGTAAATGAGAGAACCTAATAAGAGAAAACTCTCATTAGGTTGTAAACACCATGTGGTGGGAACCAAATCTTCTTATTTATTCTTGTATCTCCAGTGTCTATTACAGTGTCAGGCATGAAGTAGTTTCTCAATAAGTAAATATATTATATGAATAAATTAATTCCTTCAATCAGCAACTGTGTTTTGGCAGGTTCTCAAATTTGTATTCCCGTTCACTGATTCAATGCAGATTTTCATTCTTCTGTTGAAATTGAATATTTTTAAATCTTCTGTTGATTAAAAAAATTCTCTCAGGTGGGTGCTTCTGTGTGTGCTGTTATTTCAATGTTCACTAAAATCCTGATCTAGCTTCTTAATGTATATTTTTAGGTCACAAAGAAGATGCACTGCCTGGGCGACAAAGCGAGACTCCGTCTCAAAAAAAAAAAAAGAAGAAGATGCTCTGTAGTTTTGTTTGTTTTTCCTACAAAATTATTTTCACACATGTGCTCTTCTAGTTCCTTGTTCCCAAACAAGGGTAGTCTCCCCTGAATCCCTAAAGTATTTGGCGATGTATGGAGGTAGTTTTGATTGTCACAACTGGGATGGATGCTGCTGGCATCTGGAGAGTATGGGCCAGGGATACTGCTCAGCATCCTATAATGCTCAGGAAAGCTCCCTCAGAGCAAATAATTATCTAGTCTAACATGACAAGAGTTTCAAGGTTACGAATTCTTTTCTAGGTAACACAGGAGAGAAAGAAATATATGTTAAATGGCAATACAGGTTATTATGTGTCAACTAAAATTTTAAAAAGTTTAATAGTGCTATGGATTTTTAGTCAGCAAAATCCAGAAAATGGGAAATACAACAGGATAAATAAATAGATTGCAAGGAAAGAAAAAGATAGGAAGAAAAGGAGAGGGGATAGTAAGTAGGGGGAGGAAAAGAAGTGGGATGGGGGAGAGAAATAGAGAAAAAATATACCTACAGACTAAAAGAAACTTAATCCATTTATGCTGGAGGTTGCAAACTATTTTTGTGAAAAATCAGACCTTGGAAATGACCTTGAGCAATGGGATATATATAACTCCCACAAGCTCAGCGTTCCAACAATGGAACTAGGCATAAATGGGATAAAAGACATATCAATATTCAATGCAACTTTGGATTTTGGTTTGAAGAAATAAATCTTAACAAAACATTTAGCAGACAATTAAGAAAACTGGAAAATTAAATATTTGATTATATTAAAAATTGTTATTACTTAGGTGTAATAATGGCATTTAATTATGTTTTACAAAAGACCTCATATTTCAGAGAAACATGTTGAAATATTTACACATTACATGATGCGATATCTAAGATTTGCTTCAAAATAATTCTATGGTGTGGAGAAAGATAATCCAGGGTTTGGAGAAAGTGGGTATGAGGTATAAATAAAACAAAAATTTTTGTATACAGCTGTTAAATATGATTTACTAATCTTATTTGTATTAAATTTTACTTGTTGTATAACAATGTTACTGCAAACTTAATGACGTAAAACAATACACACTTATTATCTCACATGTTTTTGTGTATCAGGAAAACAGATGCAACTTAGATGGGTCCCCTGTTCCATGTCTCTCATAAGGCTGGAATCAAAATGTCAGTCAATGGGTGTGGTGGTTCATTCCTGTAATGAATGGTTCATTTCCCAACACTTTGGTAACCTGAAAGAGGAGAATCACTTGATGCCAGGAGTTTAAGATCAGCCTGGGCACCATAGTGAGATTATATCCCTACAAAAAATTTAAAAATTAGTGAGGTGTGGTGGCACATGCCTGTAGTCCTAGCTACTCAGGAGGCTGAGGCAGGAGGATTGCTTTAGCCTAGGAGGTGGAGGTTGCAATGAGCTATGATTGCACCACTATACTCTAGCCTCAGTGATAGAACAAGACCCTGTCTCTAAAAGTTTTAAAAAAAACAATGGTCAGCCAAGGCTATGCTCTCATCTGAGACTCTGCTAAGGAAGGGTCTGCTTCCAAACTTACTCTAATTGTTGCCAGAATTCTGTTCCTTGTGGTTGTAAGATTGAGGACAGAGGACTTCAGTTTTGTGCTGGGTGTTAGCAAGTCACCATCCTCAGTTCCTAGTTGCCACCAATAGTTCCTGACATCTCAGGTTCCCAAAGATGGGATATTCTCTTCACAAAGCCACTAAGGTGTGTGTCTGGGGCAGAGCAGGGGTGGTGAAAGAGAGAACACAAGATGAAAGCCCAAATGACTTACCAAATTCTGCTGGTAGGAAGGAGGTTGATAAAATTACTCAGGTGCAAACCTGCGCTACCTTTCATGGAAAAAGGATAACTCAGGGGGCAGAAACAAGGGCCCAGAGTAAGGAGCCGAGAGCCACAGAAGAATTATTTCCAGGCCTTGAAACATAACTAAGAAAGTCTCAGTATTTGCCTGGCTGGTTTCAGAATTGCTATGGAGCAATGACTCCTTTATATCTTCTATTTCACTCCATAGAATGAGAGTATCCATAGCTGTTATCCTATTTCTGTCCAACCATTAATTGTTGAGGGTCCGAGAATAACTGGTCTGTTTAGTTTTATAGATGAACTCTACCCATTGAGTCTCATCCATATTTGGACTTCATTTAAAATATGAGTTTTTGGATTTTAAGTAGATATGGTAATGAGATGAAATTTTTGAAGACCTTGGGAATGAACCTATTTTGCAGGTTCAGTATGACAAATGCTCAAGTCAGTGAGGGCCAGAAGGCATGTGTAGCAAATTGACTCTTAATGTGGTTCCCCATTATTTCTGTCTCCTGATGTTCACGTTTTTGTGATCTCTCGCTCTTGAGTGTAGATAGAAAACGTAATTTGCATTGGTTGCATTAGGATATGGTAAAGGCGAGGAATGTATGTGACAACATGTACATGATTATGTGCTTACATTGTACAGACTACAAGACAATAAGAAACTCAGTCCTACAATCACTAGGAAATTAATTTTCTCCAAATCCAAGTGAATATAAAAATGAATCCTTCCCCAGCTGACCCCCACATGACAGCATAGCCCTAACTTGTCCATTTTTCTTTTCTTTCTTTTCTTTCTTTCCTTCCTTCCTTCCTTCCTTCCTTCCTTCCTTCCTTCCTTCCTTC
>NW_012114364.1:2777686-2832860 GCF_000951035.1 Colobus angolensis palliatus | reverse complement strand
TCCTTCCTTCCTTCCTTCCTTCCTTCCTTCCTTCCTTCCTTCCCTCCCTCCTTCCTTCCTTCCCTCCTTCCTTCCTTTCTTATTTTTTGAGACAGGGTTTCACTCTGTTGCCCAGACTGCACTGCAATGGCACTAGCTCAGCTCACTGCAGCCTCCACCTCCTGGACCCAAGCAATCCTCCCACCTCAGCCTCCCAAGTAGCTGGGATTACAAGCACACATCACCACACCTGGCTAATTTTTCATATATATATTTTATATATACTATATATATAATATGTATGTATATATACACATACATTTATTTTGTACAGACAGGGTTTCACCATGTTTTCCAGGCTGGTCTCAAACTCCTGGACTCAAGTGATTTTCCTGCCTCAGCCTGCCACAGTGCTAGGATTACTGGCGTGAGCCACCATGCCCAGCCCCTAGTAGGCACTTTTGATTGCAATGTTGTGAAACACAGCAGAGAGTCTATCTAAGCCATGCCTGGACTCCTGACCCATAGACACTGTGAAATAATGTGTTGGTTTAAGCAGTTTAAGATACTATATTTGTAGCAATATTATTATATATCAATACATAATAACTAAGTCACTATTCTTTTCATTTTTATGCATTTCGAAATATTTATAATAAATTGCTATTAAAATATTTTTTCTTTTTTAATTTTAAGGGATCTATTTTACCTCATATTGTCATTAATAAGCTTCATTTATTTTCTTAATTTTGTTTGTCCATTCTTTGCTAGTAAGAGATCCCTCTAGGCTCATGCTTGCTCTCAGTGGACAGATGCTCTAAACCAGTTGTCTGTCTCTGTCAATATCCATTTCCACCCCAGCTCATCTTCTGACATTAAGATTGGTTTTCAGCCAGATGTGGTGGTTCACACCTGTAATCCCAAAACTTCGAGCTCAGGAGTTCGAGACAAGCCTAGGCAACACAGTGAAATCCTGTCTCTACAAAAAATACAAAAAAATTATCCAGACATGGTGGCAGCTACTTGGAGCCAGAGGTGGGAGGATCACTTGAGCCCAGGAAGTTGAGGGTGAAGTGAGCTCTGTTTGTGCCACTACACTCCAGCCTGGGTGACAAAGCAGGATTCTGTCTCAAAAAAAATTTTTTTAAAGATTGATTTTCACTGTTTTCTCAGTGTGATGTCCAGTAGGCACTGAATCTGCAGATCTTAGGCACGGATTTTCTCTTTTTAGATTGACTGGTTCTATGACTAAACTAAAGCCTCAGATGCAGTTACAATGCTCCTTTGAACTACACAGAACATGAAAAACTTCACCTCCAACACCTACTGTGCTTTCTCTTCATGCCCACTCTTGCAATATCTAATCTTAGGTGGCAAATTATGCCAGGATATGAACTTTCTCTACCTGTGCACTTTCTTCAACTTCTTTCAGTGATGTCAGGTAATGTACGGGAGAGCAGAGAAATGGCAGTGACTTTGCCTGATACAAAATTCCTAAGCATTTGTCGAATGGGCTCCTATCTTTCTGAGTAGCACACACCCTGCCCCTCTGAATTTCTGAACTGAGGCAAAATTTGTCTTACCTTCTTTAGGGCCTTCTTCCCAGCTCTGAATCAGAGGGTGGAACCTATGTTCTATAATCCAAGAACATGCATGCCATTCCATTCTCATTCAGTGGAAATGCTCCCTGCATTTTGGCCTATGGTTTTTTCATGTTTTTTATTTACAGCACTGTCATCACTTTGACTTTTTATTTAAATTCATGGATATTTTAATTTAGTGGGAAATTTGGAAAAGCTATATTAGACATAGTGTCTGCCTAAATTGTAACTTGCAAACATTGGTCTCTTATTTTGTTTTTAATAAAAGGCTGTGAGATTTGGAAGAGGACACCATTCTTTTGGACACATTCTGTACAGAATATAGGTTTATGTTTACCATTTTTTCCCATCTCCTTTTATTAGATATGAGGAAATGGCATTTGCTGCATATTGAGTAGCTTGTATATGACAACTATAGCATGAAGCATTTTTATGTACAGTTTTGTACTTGATCCTGACAAAAACCCTGTGTGTAGGTATTTTCCCATGTAAATGAGGAAACTAAGTCTTAGAAAATGTAAGAAACTTTTCATAGAAGTGTTTGGTGAAAATGGAATTCAATCTAAATTCTTTTGTCTGGAAGCATCGTAGTCAGGAAAGTCATTTTCCCAGTTCCATGAACAACCTTGTGTTATTCCTTCTGCTTCCACATGGATCAGTCTTGTCCTCTGTGTAGCAGGGTTTATGGGCATGGTGGGCATTTGAATTGTGATTTTACAAATGGAGTGGGCTGCATGAAGGTGCTGTACTACATCTCTGGCTGAGAATAGTATCATACAGATGAGCTCCATCCTGGATAGTCTCCAGTAGTACCGCCTCCATTTGGGCACAGTAAGGCTGTTGGCCAAGTTATCATTCTTGATGTAGATATATTCTGGCAAATTCACATCTCAGAGCATAGCTTGGCTTGGTCAGGTGGAGGCTTCTTCTTAGCCTCCCATGTCTGGAAGGGCTCTATTACCTGCCTTTGTAGCATGTGGGTTCCTGCCTGCATCTGGCCTCCCACTCTCACAAACATGATTGTTTCACCTTCTCAGGCTCCAATCAGGAGTCCCTCTGGATGTTCTTGTTCTCTTCTTCAGGAAGTTCTCTCTTAAGGTTCAATTCTAGTTTTCATCTGTTAGGTTTCTTTGGGTCTCAGTCACTTTGCTGACCTGGTAACTACTAAAACCTCTCCCTCCTTTTCCAGCCATGTTTTTCAAAATATTTATATGAAAACACATTTTAGATATATGTTTTCCATCATTTTTAGAGAAAAAAAATTCTTTCTTTTTTCTTTTATTTATTTTGAGACAAGGTCTCTCTGTTGCCCAGGCTGAAGTGCAGTGGCATGATCTCAGCTCACTGCAACCTCAAACTCCTGGGCTCCATTGATCCTCCCACCTCAGCACAGCTTCCCAGCTAGCTGGGACTACAAGTGCATGCCTCCAAGCCTAGCTAATTTTTGTATTTTTTGCAGAGACGGAGTTTCGTCATGTTGTCAAGGCTGGTCTTGAACTCCTGAGCTCAAGCGATCCTCCTCCTTCAGCTTCCCAAAGAGCTGGGATTAGGGGCATGAGCCACCATTTCCTGTCCAAACTATTTCTTAAAATGGAAAAGTCTGTTCATCTAAAGCTTTTTGCAATATTTCTGATTCCGAAGTTATTTGCACTACTTCTGTGTCAGCATAAACTTTGAGTGAAGGTTTTACATACATGCATTGACTCTCTTTAATAGATTTTAGGCCTTTGTTTTAATGAGGATTTCAGTCAGCTTTCCCTCCACCTTTTAAGTGCATGTTAGATCTCCAGTATATATGGTAGTGGTCATCATTTCTTGTTATTTGTTTCATATGAAGTCCTCTAGATTTCTGTGGTTTGTAAAGCTGCAATACGAATCTCTAAGATTCACAGTGTAATGTGGATCAAAGTTGCAAAAGTCACCCAATTTCTGGATCATTCCTGCTTCAGCTTAGGATGTAAGTCAATATTACAAATTCCAAGGCGAAAATCTCCTAATGGCTTATAGATCTGGCTGAAATACAGCAAAGGGCATTAGGGCATTCAACTCATTAATGCGTGGATTGGTAAACTTTTCTGTAAAGTGCCAGATGTTAAGTTTTAGGCTTGTGGACCATGTGGTCTCTATTGCAACCACTCGACTCTGCCACTGTAGTGTGAAAATAGTCTTAGACTACATACATAATGAATCTTAGCTGTGTTAAAGTGAATTAAAATGGAGTCTAGGCCCGAAAAATCGCTGCAGGGACAAACCCAGTGAGGCCTCATAAGTGACCTTACCTTTGCTTGATTTGCAAAGAGAAGTGAAATGTAATTTGAACTATTTTTCTTATAGTGCCTATATTAAGGAACAACAGAACTTAAGCTCAATCCATCAGAAGCAGCAAACAAACTTATAATTCTACAGCTAGGGACTTCCTAGTGGGACAGACCAGGTAAGGCAACTTTATAACTGTAATCCAACATTTTCTTTGTGTGATTTCAACATTCATTCTATGAAAACCTGACTCTCAGACTTCTTCAATGGAGCCCCTAGACCATTTCTGATTTGAAACTGCTCAATTCATAAATCATCATTTTCTCAAATAAACTCTTTAAATTTTTTTGTGCCTCAGTTTATGTTTTAACAGCTGTGTTTCAATAAAATTTTAATTTTTCACAAAAACACGCAGCAGGCCATAATAGCCCATGGGTCATGGTTTGCTGATCCCTGCACTCATGCCTGGACAGCTGGAGCACAGATGCTGTCCTAAAGTGCACCTTCGAAAGAATTAAAGGAAGCAGGCAAGGTCAAAGATGTGCAGGACCTCTATTAAAGCCCAACGCTCAAAGTATGCTTCATGGAACCAAATATTTTATTTGTATGATTTCAACATTCATTACAATCTACTGTGATTGGAAGCTTCCTGAGACTTCATCAAATGCCTCTAAGCATAGTTTTGTTTTGTTTTCATCTGCAAATTTCATTCCCTGTCTCTTTTTCTCAAAATTAGTGGCACTAGATATTGGGATCATGAGGCAAGTGGAACCAATAATAACAGCACTTTTTCCTATCCAAGGTCTGAACTATTTGAGACATAAAAAAAAAGTTGGCCTGTAGAAACCAATATTTTGCTTTTCTTACTATGGAAAGCCAGATTGAAGGCCGTGGCTTATAACTGCTGACAAGTTAGCTTCTTCCTATTAAGCACCAAATTTAGGCTTTCTCATCAACCGAAAACTCATGCTCCCTACAGGCAGTTTGCATTCAAGTAAGAGAAAAAAGACTAGGGTTCTGCTTATTTTCGTATTCCTATTTACCATCCAGGTAAGTGATTCCACCTAGTCTGGGCAGGAGTGATGGATGGAGCCCAGAGAATCCAACTGGGGTTTTCTGGGCTCCATCCAGAGAAGAATAAGGAAGTATTCTCTTCAAATAATATCAGCTGAAACCATGAGGTCAAAAGGATCATTTTATGTCTAGATGAATGAAGCAACTGAAGATACCATAACAGATGGAGGAAGCAAGTGGGAATTTTAGGCTGAATGACATCCACAGACCTATTTAAAATCTCCGTATTGTAAAGAGTGATTCTGCTACATTGCTCCCCAGAGGCTGTGGGAAAGTCAAAAACATTATCAAAACCATGTATTTGATGAGATTCCAGGTTTCTTATCTTTAAAGTTATTTATTTTCCAGTAGCCCAACCCTTGAGAGAGACTCATGGGTCTGCAATATTATGACTGACGACTCTTTTTTTTTCTTCTCCCTCTACCAGCACCTACTACACTGATGGTCAAATAAAAATCATCAAAAAATGTTGTTTAAACAAGTGAATAAATGCAAGCCTTCTAAGGTCTTGATTTCCTATCTCGTTTTAATAGTTAACAATACATTCCTCCTAAATGATATCTGTAAGACTACTCTTAAAGGATCCCACCCTTCAGTTCATAGACATTTAGATTCATCTTACTATCTTACTTTTCTTGATTAATTGCTCTTGAGGAAAAAAAAAGACAAAGTAACATAAGTACCCAATGCATAGCATACAGCCAGAGGTGATGGTATAACTGAAAACTGACAATAATTCTTGTAATAAAGAGGCATCTGCTAATCTGTTGCTAATTTTTATTTGAAAATTATTGTTGTTGCTTAGGCCTTAACAAGGTCAGGAAAATACAGAAGCTCCTTTAAAAAGGGAAAATGAAACAAAAAAGTAAGTTTCATATTTTCCTTGGTCTCTTAAGAAGGTTGCTGTAGGAAATGTAAATAGACCACAGGAAGCTTTAGAAACTCAGCTCTTTGATTGAAAAAATGGAAATTCTGTTTTTTACGGAAATAAAGTAATTCAATGAAAATACAAAATACAGTTGGTTATCATTTAAAAAGGGTTCTTTCTTTGGATTATGGTTTCTTTGATATAGTACAACTCTGGCACAGACCATCATTCCAAGTGTATTTCTGAAAGCAAAATAAATGAAAACTGTTTTCTGTCTTCATTAATGTTTTGCTCTGTTCTATTTGTGGAATTTCAAGAGGAGCATGCAGTTTTCCTGGATCATTTTCAGGGAGGGAAGGATGAATGGGATGAGGGAGTTGACCCCAAAAGAAAAGAATGAGTCAACATGAAGAAATAATGCTTCTCCCAGGCTTGCATTTGGATCCTCAAATTGTAAAATTGTAAAATTCCAGACTTCTCATACCAGCCTTCTTACATGAAAAGAATCCAAAAGAATGTGGGTAGTGGAGGAGAGAATTTGTTTGTTTACCAACCATAAAGTCCTCATGAACCTAACAGGGTCATACAATTTTCTTTTTGGATTATTCTCTTTGTCGTTCTCTGACCATCACCACCGCCTCCACTATCACCACCACCACAACACACACACACACACACACACACACACTTCCCTTCTTTTCTTCTCCATTCACCTTGAACTTTGTATTATCTCTTGGTGATGTTCAACTTAACTCCTTTTCTTTCTTGATACAAGCTTGAAATAAAAATTATGACATCTTGAAGTTCTTTTTAAAAGGTCCTCATATTTTATAATCAATATTTTTTGATCAGTGACTATATGCCAGAGCATGGGGACATCATAGAGAATAAGCCAGGCATCCTCTCTGTTCTCATGAGGCTTACTGACTGTCTGAAGCATCTGAAGCAGGTAATAGGGATAGGGTTTGGACATTTTGTCCCCTCCGAATCTCATCTTGAAATGTGACCTCCAATGTTGGAGGTGGGGCCTCATGGAAAGTGTTTGGGTCATGGGGGTGGATCCCTCATGAATGGCTTCATGCCCTTTTATCAGTAATGAGTGAGTTATCACTGCTCTGCTCTGAGTTCTTGAGAAATCTGGTTGTTTAAAAGTCTGGGACACCTCTCTCCATCAGCTCTTGCTTTGGCTCTTGCCATGTGATGAACCTGCTCCCCCTTCACCTTTTGCCATGAGTGGAAGCTTCCTGAGGCCCTCACCAGGAGCAGATGCTGGCACCATGCTTCCTGTACAGCCTGCAGAACTGTGAGCCAAAATAAACCCCTTTTCTTTGTGTATTACCTGGTCTCAGGTATTCCCTTATAGCAATGCAAACAGACAATATAGCAGGGATCAGCAAACTGTAATTCATGGGACAAATTTGGCCCATTGCCCAACTTTGGATATATAGTGTTATTCTACACAGGCACACTCATTCATTTACATGTTGTTTATGCTGCTTTTGTGACATCACAGCAGAGATGAGTAGTTGTGACAGAGACTGTTGGGTGTGCAAAGCCTGAAATAATTACCACCTGGTCTTTTACAAAAAGTTTTCCAGTTACTGCTTGGGAAATGACATCAGTTCCTATAATACACAGAGCTAAAGACAGAGATAGCCAGTAAAGAAATTCTGTAGAAGGGCATGTCAGAGCTTACTAGTTGGCCCCAATATCCATTTTGCCCTTCTTAGAAAAGTAGACCTGATTTTCAGCTGAGATTTTTCACTTGGAATGTAGATTGTATTTCACAGTCTCTTTTGCAGATAGAGGTAGCTTTTAATTAAATTCTGGCTAATGGGATTGTATTAGTCTATTTTCATACTGCTATGAAGAAATACCTGAGACTAGGTAATATATAAAGAAAAAGAGGTTTAATGGACTGGCTCACAGTTCCACATGGCTGGGGAGGCCTCACAATGATGGCAGAAAGTGAAGGAGAAAGGTCTTACATGGTGTCAGGCAAGAGAGCATGTGCAGGAGAACTGCTCTTTAAAAATCCATCAGATCTCACAGACGTATTCACTATCATGAGAACAGCAGGAGGAAAATCTGCCCCCATGGTTCAATTACCTCCCAACGAGTCCCAGATCCCTCCCATGACATGTGGGGATCACGGGAGCTACCATTCAAGATGAGATTTGGATGGGCACACAGCCAAACCATATTATTCCACTCCTGGCCTCTCCTAAATCTCATGTTCTCACATTTCAAAACCAGTCATGCCTTTCCAGCAGTCCCCCAAATTCTTAACTCATTCCAACATCAACCCAAAAGTCCAACTCCAAAGTCTCATCTGAGATAAGGCAAGTCCCTTCTGCCTCTGAGCCTGTAACATCAAAAGCAAATTAGTTACTTCCTAACTATAATGGGAGTACAGGAATTCAGTAAATACAGCCATTCCAAATGGGAGAAATTGGCCAAAACAAAGGAGCAATACGCTCCATAGAAGTCCAAAATCCAACAGGGCAGTCGTTAAACCTTAAAGTTTCAAAATGATCTCTTTTGACTCCATATCTCACATCCAGGTCATGCTGATGCAAGAGGTGTGCTCCCATGGCCTTGGGCAGCTCCACCCGTGTGGTTTTGCAGAGAATAGCCCCCCTCCCGGATGCCTTCACAGGCAGGCACTGAGTGTCTGCAGCTTTTCCAGGTTCATGGTTCAAGCTGTTGGTGGATCTACCATTCTGGGGTCTGGAGGACAGTGGCCTTCGTCTCACAGCTCCACTAGGCAGTGATGCAGTAGAGACTCTGTATTGGGGCTGCAACCCCACATTTCCTTTCTACGCTGCCCTAGCAAATGTTCTCTGTGAGGGCCCTGCCCCTGTAGGAAACTTCTGCCTGAACATTCAGGCATTTCCACACATCCTCTGAAATCTAGGAAGAGGTTCTCAAACCTCAATTTTTGACTTCTGTGTACCCACAGACTCAACACCACATGGAAGCTGCCAAGGCTTGTGGCTTGTACCCTCTGAAGCCACGGTCTGAGCTGTACTTTGACCCATTTTAGCCATGACTGGAGCAACTGGGACGCAGGGCACCAAGTCCTTGGGCTGCACACAGCAGGGAGGCCCTGGACCTGGCCCAGGAAACCTTTTTTCCCTCCTAGTCCTTCAGGCCTGTGATGAGGAGGGCTGCCCCAAAGGTCTCTGATGTTCCCTGGAAACATTTTCTTCATTGTCATGGTGATTAACATTCAGTTCCTTGTTAATTATGCAAAGTTCTGCAGCAGGTTTGAATTTCTCTCCAGAAAATGGATTTTTATTTTCTGTTGCATTGTCAAGCTGCAAATATTTCAAACTTTTATTCTCTGCTTTTCTTGAATGCCTTGCCGCTTAGAAATTTCTTCCTCCAGAAACCCTAAAAGATCTCTCTGTACTTCAAATTCCTCAGCTCTCTAGGGCAGGAGCAAAATGCCATCAGTCTCTTTGCTAAAGCATAACGAGAGTAACCTTTGCTCCAGTTCCCAACAAGTTCCTCATCTCCATCTGAGACCACCTCAGTCTGAACTATCACTATCAGCATTTTGGTCAAAGCCATTCAACAAGTCTCTAGGAAGTTCCAAACATTCCCACATCTTCATGTCTTCTGAGCCCTCCAAGTATCTAGGAAGTTTCAAACTTTCCCACATTTTCCTGTCTTCTTCTGAGCCCTCTAAACTGTTTCAACCTCTGCTCGTTGCCCAGTTACAAAGTCACTTCCACATTTTCGGGTATCTTAACAGCATCACCCCACTCTACCAGTACCAATTTACTGTATTAGTCCATTTTCATACTGCTATGAAGAAATACCTGAAACTGGGTAATATATAAAGAAAAAGAGGTTTAATGAACTCACAGTTCCACACGACTGGGGAGGCCTCACAATCACGGCAGAAGGAGAAGGAGGAGCAAAGTGACATCTTATGTGGTGGCAAGCAACAGAGTGTGTGCAGAGGAACTGCCGTTTATGAAACCATCAAATCTCATGATAATTATTCACTATCATGAGAACAGCACAGAAAAACCCACCCCCATGATTCAGTTACCTCCCACTGGGTCCCTTCCATGACATGTGGGGATTATGGGAGCTACAATTCAAGATGAGATTTGAGTGGTGACACATCCAAACCATATCAGGGACGTGAGCAGAAGTATTATGTGCATCTTCCTAGAAGTTTCCATAAAGTAGAATATGGATCTTTCTTTAGGACTCCTTTCTTCTTCCTGGTAGTTGCAGTGCAGTTATGATGGCTGCAGCTTGAACAGTCATCTGGGACCATGGCACACAGAAATAATGAAGCAGTAGGAGATAAGGGGAATAGGACTGAGGTGAGATCTCAGGTTTGTTTTAAATTGCATTTCTCTGTTGATTAGTCATGTTCAACATTGCAAATCATCAACTATTAACCCCTTATCAGATGTTTACTTTGCAAATATTTTTTCCCATTCTATAAGTTGTTTCTTCACAACCTACAAAGGAACCTGATTGATTCCTTTGCTGTGCAGAAGCTTTTTAGTTTGATGCAATCTCATTTGTCTATTTTAACTTTTTTTGCCTTTGTCTGTGAAGTTGTATCCAAAAAATCATAGCCTAGACCAGTTTCATTGAGCTTTTTCCCTATATTTTCTTCTGGTAGTTTTACATTTGCAGGCCTTACATTTAGTCTAATCAATTTAACTTGATTTTTGTATTTGGTGTGAGATAAATGTCTAATTTTGTTCTTCCACATATGGATAGCTAATTTTCCCAGCACTATTTATTAAAGTGACTGCTCTTTCCCCTATTGTGTGTTTTTGGCAACATTATCAAAAATTGGTTCACATGGATTTATTTCTAGGCTCTCTATTCTGATCTATTTGTCTATGTTTCTGTTTTCATGCCAGTATCATGCTGTTTGGGTTGCTATAGTTCTGTAGTATATTTCAAAGTGATGTAGTATGATACCTCTAGCTTTTTTCTTTTTTCTGTAGGATAACCTTTGGTATTTGAGGTCTTTTGCTGCAAATTTTAGTATTATTTTTTCTATTTCTGTGAAGAATGTCATTGGTGTTTTGGTAGATATTGCACTGAGTTTGTAGATTGCTTTGGCTGGTATAAACATTTTAGTAATATTAGTTCTATCAATGTATAAAAATATCTTTTCATTATTTTTATCTTTTTAACTTATTTCATGGATGTTTGATGGTTTTATGGTTTTTATGGTTGATTACATTTATTCCTAAGTATGTTTTGTAGCTATTATAAATAGGATTTCTTTTTGATTTTGCTTAAGAAAAATTGCTGTTAGTGTATTGAAATGCCACTTATTTTTGTATTTTGATTTTGTATTCTACCTTTACTGAATTCATTTATTAGTTCTAACAGTTTTTTGGTGGAGTCTTTAGTTTTTCGTGTATAAATCATGTTATCTACAAACAGAAGCAATTTAAATTCTTCCTTTTCAATTCGAATACTTCTCATTTCTTTCTCTTGCTTAATTGCCCTGGCTAGGACTTTTAGTGCAATGTTGCACCGAAGTGGCAAGAGTAGGTATCTTCACCTTCTTCCAGATCTTAAAGGAAAAACTTTAGACTTTTCCTCACTGAGTATGGTGTTAGCTGTGAGTTTCTGATATATGGCCTTCATTGTGTTGAAGTACATTCCTTCTGTATCTAATTTGTTGAGAGTTTTTGTCATGAAAGGATGTTGAATTTCATCAGATGCTTTTTCTGCATCTATTGAAATTAACATACGGTATTTGTCTTTCATTCTGTTAGCAGGATGTATCATACTGATATGCTTTGGCTCTGTGTCTCCACTCAAATCTTGTCTTAAATTGCAGTCCTCATAACTCCTATGTGTCAAGAGAGGGTCTTGGCGGGAGGTGATTGTATCATGGCGGCAGTTTCCTGCATGCTGTTATCATGATGGTGAGTGAGTTCTCACAAGATCTGATGGTTTTGTAAGTGTTTAATAGTTACTCCTTCACATGCTTTCACTCTCTCCTGCCACCTTGTGAAGAAGGTGCCTGCATCCCCTTTCACCTTCCACCATTATTGTAAGTTTCCTGAGGCCTCCCCAACAATGCAGAATTGTAAGTCAATCGAATTTCTTTCCTTTATAAATTACCCAGTCTCAGATATTTCTTTATAGCAGTGTGAAAACAGACAAATACACATACCTATTGATTTACATATGTTGAACCATCTTTGCATCTCTGGGATGAATCCCACTTGATCAGGGGATGATCTTTTTAATGTGTTGTTGAATTTTGTTTTTTAGTATTTTGTTGAGGATTTTTGCTTTTATGATCATCAGATATATTGGCCTGTAGTTTTCTCTTTTTTTGTAGTATTCTCGTCTGACTTTAGTATTAGGGTAATGCTGGCCTCATGAAATAAATTTAGAAGTATTGTCTCTTCTTTAATTTTTTGAAAGAGTTTGAAAACTCTAGGTGCATTTCTATTAATACCAATTTTTATTCCTCCTCCAGTGTAAACTTTCGACAATTTTTAAATATTTTAATTGAAACATAATATACATGTAGAAAAGTGCAAAGGTTGTGAGCATACAGTTCAATAAATTTTTACAAATGGAACACAACAGCATAACTAGTAGAAAGATAGAAACAGAATATTACTAGTACTCAAGAATGCCTCCATTTTTTCCAATAACTATCTTCCACCCAAGAATAATCACAATTCTGACTTGTAATAACATTGATTATGATTATCTTTTTTGTTTTTTATGCAAATGGAATCAGATAGACAACATGTACTCTTTTATGTCCAGTTTCTTTTGTTCAGCGTTATGCATGTTGATTTTATCCACATTGGTGTGAATAGGTGTGGTAGTTCATTCCCACTGCCATGTAGAATTCTACTGAGTGAATATATCACAATTTATTAATAAATTCTATTTTTATGAAAATTTGAGTAGTTTCTAATTCTTTGACTACCACAGTTCTGTGATAAACATTTTAGTACATGCCTTGTGGTGAACACATATACACATTTATGTTTGGTATATGCTTAGGAGTAGAATTGCTGGTCATAGGGTGTGCACAGGTTCAATTATAAAAGATACTGCAAATAGTTTCCACAGTGTTTGAACTGGCAACATATGAAAGTTCTGATTGCTCTAAATTATTGCTAACACTTGGGATATTTTCTTCTTTATTTTAGCAATTTTAATGTGTAGGTAGTAGTAGTGCATTGACTTTTTATTTGCAACGTTTTGATCTCAAGTATGTATTGATCTCATGATTTGATCATGATATGATCTCATGTATTGATCTCAAGTACGGAGTCAGGTGGGGATGATTGGGCGACTCTGCCGTTCTTAGCTGGGTTTGCGTACATGACTGAGGGTGTCCACTGATGGCTGGCAGATCTAAGCTAGCTGTAGCTGAAGTAATTGGCATGACTCATCTCTGCTCTACAAATCTCTAATTCTCCAGCAGAGTTGCCCCAGCATTCTCATGGAAATGGCACAGGTGCTAAAGCAAAGAAACCCAATTGTGCAAGTGCTTTACAAACCTTTGTTTGCATGACCGTTGCTAATATCCCATTGGTTAAAGTGAGTCACTTAGCTTTGCTCAGATTGAGAGTTAGTCAGTTCTACCAAGTTGCATGGCAAAGGGTGTAGAGACAGGGTTGGGAGAAGAAGTGATTCATTTTTGCAATCTAACATACAATTGAAATTAAGTACCTTTCAGATGATTATTAGCCATTTAGATATCCTTTTTGTGAAGCTGCTGCTCAACTCTTTCCTTATTTCTTCATGGGATGTCAATCATTTTCTTGTGGATTGACCTTTATATTTCTAGACATAAGTCTTTTATTGGATATGTGTATTGTCAATAACTTCTTCCCTTCTGTGGGCTGCCTGTTTACCCATCAATGATGTCTTTTGACAAACAGAACTTTTAAATTTTAATACAATTTATCAATTTTTTTATGCTTAATGTTTTTTGTGTTTATTAAAAAGTCTTGCCTACTCTAAAGTCATAAAGATCTTTACTTGTGCTTTTAAAATTCTTTATTATTTTATTTTTCATATATAGATATTTCATATATATATCATAACAGCTTGATAGATATTATAGCTTAGTTTGGGCTGTCTTTTGGGGGTTAGTATCAATTCCTGTGTCTATACCTGGAGAGATATGCTAAAGATTAAGTTGAATGGGCCTGCAGATTCTCACCTGAAGTGGATTTTTGTGAGGAATTTGAATTTGAAATAGTGCCAAAGTTCATTTCACATTACCTGATGAATGGCTACAGATCAGAGGAAACCTAGTTTTTCTTGGTTAGTGTATTGAACCAGCTATTTTTGAGGTATTTTGTAGCTCAGAAAATTTTTTTTAGTTGAATCCACAAAGCTTTAATTACTCCATCTATTCCTAGGGTGGTGGTATTCTATGTCTATTATTGATTTTGATAACTTTCATACCGGGATTTAATTAGGCACCAGTGTGTAGACGATTTGCTTCTTTTCCTTTGCCCAAGGAAAATTATATAACAGAAAAATTATTTTGTATAAGAACAGATACTTTCTCATTTGTAGCATGGTAAGAAGTGTGGTTTCTAAATATCCAGATGGAGAATCAGGAATGGAGAATGGCACTTAGAATTTTCCAGATAATTTGGAACTGAAGCCTAATAGACCAGAAAGAGAAATTTTCATCATGATATGCCTAAGTTAATCTGATTCATATTCAGGCCAGACCTAAAAGTGTTTTTATTGTATGCTATCTGCCAGGAATAGTTATTAAACAGATGTGGCATAGTATAATACCAATTATACTATAAATCTATTATAAATATCATTTTCACATTCCTTATCTAATTAGATATTTGAGGCTATTTTATTAATGAAAGAAATGCCTGAAAATGCAGGTGCTTGATTTGTAATTGCAAACGAATAAATAAACGTTTCAGTAAGAAGAGCCGAGACAGTCTTGAAGCAGTCTAATTAATCAGTGAAATGTTTTTCTTGTTGTGATTCCTTAGATAGATTTCCTGTGTTAATTTTTAACTATAAGGATGAAAAAAATTTAAATATTTTTAAAAACCCAAACAGATAGATTTAATTTAAATTACTTGTATTGTAGCTGATGAACTGTGCAAACTGTGAGAAGGAAGTACAAAAGGAGCCTTTGTTCAAGGCTGAAAACAACTTAGAAAATGATTAAGGGCAGTTTCATCATATAATTTCCTTGTTGTGTCTCAATTCTTCAAGGAAAGAAAGGCTATTGATCTGCTGACTCAGTGTCCTTTTTATCCATAAAATAAGAAACATTTCTTTGTAGCCATATTTATCTGACAACTACACTCAAATAGTGTTGCTTAATTGTCGTTGGCAATGATGAATGAATGAATCCTGCCTTAGACCATTTGTCATAATTTCTGTATGTATATGTTGCATCTCTCTAAATTGACTTTCAAAGATAGAAACTACATTTTAGCATAATGTTTTCCAGAAATTGTAGTACATGAGGTGATAGGTATGTTAATTAGCTTGATTTAATCATTTCACAATGTATGCATTGTCATAACATCATATTGTACTCCATAAACATATGCAATTATTATTTGTCAGTTACAATAAAGTTTTAAAAATAAGCTACATCTTCATCACTTTTGGCTTCTCTTGTATATTTAGCATACTATTGAGCCAATAGCAAGTACTCAGAAATGATCTAGAAAGAAAGAATTCCAACAACCAGAGTTAAGAAATTCTAGTGGTCTCTCTCGTTCTCTAAGATGTACTTAGATCACAATACCTTCAGAAGAGATCTGTAGAATATGGTGAAAAGTTATGAGAATTTTAGGTTGAGACTGTGGGAAGCATCACCAAGAGCAGGATAGGAGACATTGAGCAGTTATTAGAGGAGATGGAAAATAATGAGTAAGACAGTCAAAGTATAGTTTAGGAAAAGGTCAGTTTAAGATCCAAGGAAGAGGAGTTTCAGAAAGAAGAGAATTGTCAGTTATGTCAATGTCCCAGAGAGGTCAAGTTAAGGAAGGGAGTCTCAAAATAGATCCTGAAATTTGCTAAAAAGGTCACTTTCGACCTCAGAGAAAACTTTTTCAATGGAATAGCTAACAGTAATGAGGTTAACAGCAGTGAACTGAAAATTGAGGGAGAACGGGCATGATAAAACATGAGAAAAGACATTCTTTCTGGAAGTTTTAAGTATTACAAGGAACAATTGGTGTTACTGGAGTCCACAAGAGGAGAAAAGCAAGGAAACGTCATGGAGAAGCTGTGAAGAGGGGAAGGGAAGTTCGTGACTCATTGGGAAAAGAGCATAAATAATAGTTTAAAATGGCACATATGGGTAGAATAGGAAAGAGAAACAGGAGAAAGACACTGGAAGATCATGGTGACAGAAGCAATACAACAGGATAATTTGTTGAGTGTAGGGAGGTTGGGAGGTAGATTATTCAGAAAGTTCAAGTTTGAGTGATTAGGAACCACGAAAAGAAATGGGGCACTTTAAAGAAAAGTAGATTTTGCAGGAGGCAAGTAATGAGATTAATATAAAATCTATTGAATATGAGTTGCAAATGGAGCCTCTTATTGTGGAAGTAAAGATGGCAATGGTAACTTTAGACTAAGACAGTGATTTCATACCATCCATTCATTGTATCCTAGTGCTTAATTTCCTGGAATTTAAAGCACACAATATCTGTAATTCACATTGTTGCAACATTCTTATTGATATTCTTCATCAAATGATTTCAAAGCACATTTTCCAATCTACATCACTAATAGCCTTTATTGATAGTTCATCTAATAATTTTCTACCACACAAAAGTACATTTTCTGTTGTCTTATGATATATGAAAAGCACTTGACAGTGCCTAGACCACAAGTACCTGATTAAACATTATATCCCCTGACTATAAGACCCTCACTATCTGCTTTCACTGGTGAAATCCTACTTACCCTTTGTATTAGTTTCCTTTTGCTGCTGTAACTAATTACCATAGCTAGTGGCTTAACACAACACAACTTTATTTTATAGTTCTGGAGGTCAGAAGTCCAAAATGGTCTCACTGGGCTAAAATCAAGGTACCAGGCAATACCAGGATTGTGTTCCTTTCTGGAAGGGGGAATTCGTGTCTTTGCCATTTGCAAGTTCAAGAGGGTTCCTGCATTTCTTGACTCTTGGCTTCCTTTCATGTTTAAATTTAGCAATATGAGTTTCTCATATCACATCAGTCTGATACTGACCCTTCTGCCTCCTTCCCCCACTTTTAAGAACTTTTGTGACTACATAAAACACACTCAGATAATCCAAGATAATCTCCCCATCTATTAATTAGTTCATTAGCAGCCTTAATTTCATCTTCAACCTTAAATCTCTTTTTCCATAACAATACGTATTTCTAGGTTCTGGGAATTAGGGTGTGGGCATTTTCGGGAGGCCATTATTCTTTTTTATTTTGAGACGGAGTCTCGCTCTGTCGCCCAGGCTGGAGTGCAGTAGCACAATCTCGGTTCACTGCAGCCTCCTCCTCCTGGGTTCAAGCAATTTTCCTGCCTCAGCTTTCCAAGTAGCTGGGACTACAGGCACACACCACCATGCTGGGGTAATTTTTGTAAAGATGGGGTTTCACCATTTTGGTCAGGCTGGTCTGGAACTCCTGACCTCAGGTGATCCACCCTTCTTGGCTTCCCAAAGTGTTGGGATTACAGGCGTGAGCCACCGTGCCCGGCCAATGGCTACCTCTTATTCCATCCCTTAGCAAATTGTGCTGTGATTGTTTGTGTCGCCAACTGACACCTTCATTCAGGGGAGCAAGACCTTTGTTTTTCTTATTTATCTCCGTGTCTTCATTCCTCACCTACTTGCCTGAATTTCCATCAAAGTGTCTGGAAAACAGGAAGCTCTTAATAAAAAAACTGTTGAGTTAACTGAGTGGAGGAAACAGAATATTGGTAGGGTTCTATGAGTTGGGTAAATTATTTACCATGAGGTAAGTAAATTTCAGGGCCATTTGGTGATACAATAGGAATATATGAATGGAAGTCAGATAAATCTTTATATTTGGAGACAAGGTTGGGAAATCACACTCAGTGAAATGGGCACAAGAAATTAACACCAGGCAATGACTGGAATTTGTGTAATTTTATCTCATACTGTATTGTAATTTAGGATTTGCTTATTTATGAAATTTTAATTCATTAGGAAGAAAGCCTAAAGTGAAAGTAAGGCCGAATGTACTAACATATCACAAAAAGGTACTATAACGACACAAAGTTGGAAACCAATAAGTACATTTAGTTAGTTTGTTTTTAAGTATAGGTAACTAACACAAACAAATAGTAAATAAAAGAACCATCCCTATTTATTCATCACTCCCAAGGGAGATTGGTGTTTTGATTTAGATGATAAGGATAGCTCTGTTTCCTTCGTAGTCTGAGCTGTCCCTTGGGTGGAGAAGGTCAATAGGTTGGGTTGTATAAGTATGACGCATATTTCCTTCAGGCAACAATCAATTTCCTTTTTTCGATTTTGTGCTTCCTACACGCCCTCTGATAAATAGTCTGGTCTCCCGGGGGAACCACTCACCAGGAAGGGAGTGCCCTGTTCAGATCTGACCAGTCCTGTTCCCAGCCCTGGTGGTGGCTGGACCACTGAAAATTAAGAAATCCGTGTCCTAGTTAATAGCTGTCTTCATGTGTGTTATTAGAATAAATCAATTTTCCAGAGCCTACTGGGCAGTCTAAGAAATAGAATGTACCTAAAAACATATTGTCTAAGACCAGCTCCTTGCTCATAACCAACCCAGGAGGATGTAACCATCTATGAGTCCTGTCTGTACTCAGGTATCTGTCTGTGAGTGCTACTGTGACAGTTAATTTTTTGACTAATATAGTTATGCCAGCTAGCTGATGGTGTGATTTCAAGTGGCAGGCAATAGATAGCCATTGTACCTTCTTAAATCATTAGGGAAGTAACATGGTGAAAGTGGAGCTTCAGAGGGATTTAATCTGACTTTGCTGTATAGAAGGGATTTAATCTGACTTTGCTGTATAGCAGGCAATAGATAGCCATTGTACCTTCTTAAATCATTAGGGAAGTAACATGGTGAAAGTGGAGCTTCAGAGGGATTTAATCTGACTTTGCTGTATAGAAAGGATTAAAGGGCTATGGAAGACAGTAGGGAGTCAGTAAGGAGGCTGTGAAAATGTTTTCTGAAGAAGAGGGCCTGGAAGAGAGGGATGATGTTTAGACATTATGAAGGAAGAAACTGACCACTACCATGGATATGGGGTATGAAGAAGCAGTAGCAGCCTAAGACAACTCTTTGATTTTGATAGTGGACACCAGCGTGTGGCTAACCTGACAGAATTATTATTTAATCAGAAACTTAATAAAGCTTTTGGTGGCCCCTAAATTAAAGGTATAAAGTAGTTTCAAATATAATTTTTTTTTGAAAAAGAGAATGTCAAGTAAATTTTTTTTCCAAAAGGTTTATTAGCAACAACTCATGTCAAGGATTAATATCCAAACTTTTGAACTGTGGTCATTCAGTTTCATTTGCTAAGCTCTCATTTGCTTTTTTAAAAATTAATTCATATTAGCTGAAAAATTATTTCAGGGAGCAACTGCAAAGTTCAATATAGTCTCTGACATACAATGCTTAGTAGGAAACATGTTGCTCATATCATTTTCTAGTAAAAAATGGTAATGGCATTTTAAAAAATTCAATTGCCCATTGTGAAAGACAACATTAAATGATGGGTATGCACCAAGTCTCTTTCTAAGTTATTCTCATTGCCTAGAATTACGCAAGAAATCTTTTGCAAAACCGTGTGGAATTCTAACCAACACCTAAGAAGCTCCCGCTGTAGATGAAATCTCATCAAGATTTTAGAGCCCTTGATGATACCAACCCAGGTAGCATCTTTAGGAGACTTGTATTTCATTTAGAATCAAAATCACATTAAATTTTGTATAAACACTGTTTGGCTGGACTCCACATCCAATATTCTTTTCGAAGTAATATGAACACAAAAGTAAAGCTAAAATAAATAAATATAATTCTAAAGAACAAGAGCCTCATTGTCTGGCTTGGCAAATTTACATGAAGCTGTTCTCTTTCTCTTTCACATACACACTCTCTTTTTTTTTAAAATCCTTAATTGAAAAATTGAGCCTCCGGCAGCCAAAACATACACTGCAAAGCTAAAGACGTTTGGGCATTGGCATTTCCAAGAACCTGGCACTTGTGACTGCTGTAGCTAGTTTTCATACTGTGAGGTTGCTTTTGATTTATTGCTGTCATAAAATGAGACTAGGTGTAGTGTTATGATGATTTGCGATTTGTTCCTAACTCAAAGGGCTCTGGTGGCCTCTTAAACTTATTAGAACTACTTCTATTAGGAAAATGGAACTAACATGACAGGATTCATTCCTTCAGGTCACACAGAAATTGTGGGGGGTTTGCCTCCTATGTGTGGGGTTTGAGCAAAGGGGGAGAATGGAGAGACAGAAGGAAGTAATGGGAAGCAAGAAGAAGAACGTGGCCCCCTTGATGCCCTTACTCTAAAACATGCATGTTAGGGTTGTAGACGTTGAGTAGTAGCTATTTAGGCCTTTCTGTGTGCAATTAAAGATATTTCTAAAAGATCATTTAAATCCTCATTTTATTTACTCCTCCTTATATTTTTCATTCCCCTAGGAGGGTTTCAATGGAATGGGTTTCCTGCCAACACTTGACAACAATATCCATGCTGGCTCATGGCAGTTTGATGGGACGTCAGGGAGAAAAAGGCTCAAATGGGCCGCCCAAGACCTCAGCATGAGTGAGTAATTGTAAAAGGCTCCCCACCACGTGTGTTAATACTTAGAAATACAGAACTAAATGTCAACACTTTTCCTCTCCTGAGAGCGCTAACATCTGAGCACGAAGGCTGAGGGTAACACCACGCCAGCCCAGAGTTCAGAAAGGAAAGTCTATGTTATCTGTTTTAAATCACTTGTCAAAAATGAGTTTTTCTTGAGCTCTCTTCTTAGGGGAGGAAAAATATAGAAGAGACTTTGGCATCAGCCACTTGCCTTGGCATTGAGTAGCAGCCATAAACACTGAGAATGGGCGCCCCATACCAGAATGGCTAACAGATCTATCCATCATCACTCAAAAACAAAGCATTTATAGGCAGAAGATTGGGTGGGTATCATTATTCTGCTGTTTTAATCTGAAGCAAGCCTCAAGAATGCTCTAAACCTCAATTTTCTCACAGATAAAAGGCAATGTAATCTTTTGTCCATCTAACAGGTTTGCCATAAGGAACTGTGATGCTGGTCCTTGTTTGTGTGTGTGTGTGTGTGTGTGTGTGTGTGTGTGTGTATGTGTTTTGGTGGTGGAGAGGAACTTCTGAGTGTCAAAGTGGCAGGGCTGTAGCAAAGTTGGAAAAGAATCCCATACCCACTGAAGAGCTAAATCAATACAATTGGTAAAATCTAGCCACAGCTAGAATCTTAACTATCACTGGAGAGGCAAAAGAATTAAGTCCCTTGGCAACATGGTGAACAAGGAATTGCTTAGGGTCTTACACAACACAGCTCCTGCAAAAGAGAAATTAAATTGCAGGAAACAGAGATATGCCATGCTTCTACTTTAATTCCCAAAGTTTTTCCACCAGTTAGTGTGCCAAAAAAAAGGATAGCACTGTTGGCAAACCCTAATGATGATCTTAGCTTGTCTGACCTCTGTCTATGCAGCTTGGTGGTGATTCTGCATGACAGGTTGCGCAAAGCTCTCTGGCAAGGTTTGGTCAATTTTGATCAACTAAATTTTGATCAAATAAATTGTCTTACCTCAGTTTTGTTTAATGGAAATAGCTCTTTATCAGGCACCAGAATAACCCAGTTCTAGTCTAGCCACAAACTCTTAGCAAATCATTTACCCTCTTAACCTTAGTTTTCTAGCCTACAAGATGTGTGTGTGTGTGTGTGTGTGTGTGTGTGTTGGGGAGGGGGTGATAGGTGAGTGGGTAAACTAAGTGTTTAAGTTCCTTCTCAACTCAGACATTTCTGATGATGATGTCCTAATGCAGGGATGATATAACAAAATAGATACAATTTGCATAGTCTGGCAGATGGGGAATATTTTAAATAGTTACCAATTATTTAGCTTTTTATATGTGCAATAAACTTTTCTTAGTAATTTAGATGCATTATCTCATTTCCTCTTCTCAACAACCTTATGAAATAGGTGGTATCATTACACATACTTTACAGATGAGGAAACTGAGGTATAGAGAAAGATTGATTTTTCCAAATAACATGTCTAGGAAGTCGCAGATGCAACATTTCAGCCTAGTTCCTTTGGCTCCAGCGTTCATATTCTTAAGCTCCAAACTATAGTGGCTTTCTGCAACATATTTGTAGAAGAATTCTAAATCTTCAATGGAAATAATTTCATTATTGATATTTGCCTAAGTCTTGGAAGTGCAGTGTGCTGAGTGTCTGCCCATGATGAGTGTCTGCTGATCCTGGGGATAGTATTAATCGTCCAGCAGCATTCCTGAATTATCTAACCCAGAGGGATAGTTACATTTTTGGATACAGTGGCTGGGTACCTTTACTTAGGCCTCCTACCAGGCTAGGACCGACTAGGGGCAGATGCAGCCATACATTGAAAAGACTGTGGCATGTAGCATTAGCCTCTCCTCATCTGAGATCAAGAACTTCAACATCTATTCTTCCACTCCTCACCTCCTTGCTTGCTATCTCCAGAATTTCATAAGTATTTGGAGGGCAATGCAAAGTAATTCTTTTGCAGGAAAATAATGGCATTTTAGCTTTAATGCAAACAAACAGTGGGATTAAGATTAGATATTCTAAATGGTAGGAAGGAATTTGTAGTTTTAGAACTGTCTTCTCAGCAGTCTGGCTTTGGCCCCTTACATCCACATAACATAGATTTACATGTAGAGAAATAATATATATCTTGTCCATTCCCAGATGGTTTGTATATTTTCTTGGCTGGGTAGAAGGACACACTATGATGCCCAGAAATGAAATAGAATTCAAATCGTGGTAGAGATTTAGCCTAAGTTTAGTATTGGATCAGTTGTCATTTTAAAGCACATGTAAATACATGAGGATAAAATAAGTATATTTTTAAACACATGATTTATAAACAAGCACAATTATTAACTAGCAAGAGCTGAGATTTTATTAGGTATATAAAAGGTCAGTTTTCTCAGGAACTATCTTTCAGGCATAAAAAAAGGACTAGTATAAATTAAATATGGCCTAACTCTAATGCGATGAACATCTATCTGGGTCATCAATTTGTTTCTCTTTTTTTTTATTTCCTAAAGTATCTGGTTCAGATCTCTTGTAATACTAACTATATTGTGCTGTTTATGTACATGTCTCTCCAATTAGACCCAATTTCTCAAAGGCAGAGACTGTCTCTAATTCTTGATATCCCCAGGGTCCAGCACAATGTCTAGCACGTTGTCAACAATTACTGAAAAAATGCTCAGGAACAAACTACACTCAAACCAGCATCATACAAAATGTAGCACTGATATTCCAGAGTGTCGTTGTGTGGTTGGCTGTGGGTCAGCAGATCTAGGCTGAACTCAGCGGGGAGGCTCTCCTTCAAGTGTTGAATCTAGTTATCTTGGCTCTTTGCTGCAGGCTGAGCCATGTCTGTTCCTGGGACCCAGGCTGAAGGTGCAGCAGCTGATTAGAAGAAAAATTTCCCATGGCGAAGGCAAGAGCACAAAAGGCCAAGCCCAATCACACACACACATCAAACATGTGCTTATGTCATGCTCACTAGTACTTTATTGGTGAAAGGAAGTCACATGATCAAGCTTGATATTAACAAGATAGGGAAATATACTCCATGTTTAGTGAAAGAAATTGCAAAGCCACATGGCAAAAAGTGTGAATATAGAGTAGAGTAAAAAGTTGGAAATAGTATTGCAGCCTACCACAATAGGTAATAAAGGCTTATAGAATTAGTGAGTTCATTTTTATACCCTGTCTATTCATACCTTATTTGAGTTTCTAACTAATGACTACATCAAATGCTGTGGGGATTTTTTGCTCAGAATATTATTAGTGGTTGGTACATATTAAATAATTTGAACTCTAGAAATTATCCCCATAGAATCTACATCAGAGGGATTTACTAAGGTGAGGTTGGAAGTTCTGCAAATATCCTTTCTGGCACTGCATAGCATTTCTTTTCATGATCCAGACCTAAGCCAAGAAGGAAAAAAAAAAAAAAGAATCAAAAATGGAAAAGATTTATAGAAGTACCCACTAGGATTTCAGCTCATAAACATGTGGAGTCTGTTGTTTTCAGTTCTTTTATTTAAGGGCAATGGTTTGAACCAGTGGGTGTAACTCACCTATTTCCATCCTAGGCATACCTAATAGATATTTCTTTTCAGGACAGTGAACATGATATGCAAAGCTAGAACTCTAAAAGCAAAGGTGTTTCAGGAAGTTGCTGCCCTGTGGGACCTTAGCCTTCTTTCCAGAACCACTGAATGACTTCTGCCATATTTCTATGAAGCTGACACACCTGTTTTGAATAACAATTTGCCCATGCCTCTGGACTTCCAGGTGGTGATTTTTATTGCTTTCCAAAGCATGAAATTTGAACTTGAGTTTTCCCTGATGTCAGATTAGCAAAAGCACCTTAACAGTGAGCTTTTTAAATAAAGCAGCTATTTCTGGTAGTTACCTCATATTTTAAGAGCCCATTATAACTATATAGAGAGTTTTCTAAAAAGCAAGGAGAAGAGTGTTAGGCATTTAAAGTTTCAACTGGTCATCTCTCTATTAAAATATTAGGTGTAGACTGGCTTACATACATTTTATGCTACAAACCATACATCTGATGATAGAATAATAAGCCTCATATGTTGGAGATGGAGCTTTCTTGTCTACTTTTCAAAGAAACTTCGTATCTTCTATGTTGGAGGAGGGGTAGGAAGCAAAACAATTCTCGATGGCCCGGGTACCCTGCTGGTTGCTACAGTGTGAGGTCATTTTGCACTGTAAGTCACAGAGCACAACCTGATCCTTATAAACTCATAACCTGTTTTACTGAACACTGGTAATTACAAATGAAACACCACACAGACTGATTTTTACATAGTACCCTATTTTATCAAAGATGAAATGTAAAGCAAATAAAACCGCAACTTGCCATGTCAATTGGTTGCCTGGGGTATAATTATCTGATTAGTCCTTGCAAACGCTTGCTTGTATGTGCAAATTTGATTTAGAGGCCTCTCATAAGAAGATAGCTAACTACTTTGTGTAAACACTGCCTTTACTATGCAGAGCCCACCGCTGAGACCATTTTGCAGGTCTGGTTATGGTTGTTCTATGTATGAAGCAATGGAACTTATGGGAATAGCAATGCAGCCATAAGCACACAAATAACTTTTATTGCCAACTACTAAGCTAGAAAAGTATGCACATGAGCCATTACTATAGTTCTAACCTGTCACAAAACCTTTCCTACAGAAAATCAAAAGCATTTCTGGCACTTCCTTAAAGCTTATCTTAAATCAGTAGATTTCTAAGATTTTATTTCTATCTCCACCAAGCAATAACAGTGACTTAAAAAATGTTTTAGTAATATATTGTCAATTGGATGAGAGTGTAAAACATTATGGCCAGTGAGGCTCTACCATTTGTTGAGTTCAACCGTTTTATTTTTCAGCTGTCAAAACTAAAATTCAGAGAGCCAAGGGCCTGTGCAGGGAACAGAGTACCCAGACTGAACGCCATAGATCAGCTGCCCCTTTTCCAATCCCCTGTTCACCATTCAGGGCTGCCTCTCACAGTAAAGCCATAGTGCAATTTGTATTGAATTTTATGGGTCTGCAAACTGAAACTGAGAAGCATGTGACGGATGCAAGTGGAAACTGGGACCAGGAATATGGCCTCCTCTATTCTTCACTCAAACCATTCCCTTCAAAGAATTTATTTTTGTCCTTTCCTTAAGCATTCAAAAAATAAAGGAAAACAAAGTGTATATGAACATCTTTGCTGCACTCTAAAACTGTACTATCTATGCAACAGCCTCCAGCCACCTGTGGCTATTTGGATTTAAATAAAATACAATTTTAAAAGTTGTTTTAAAACATCTCTCAGTTTCTAAATCTAGCTAGCCACATTTCATATGCCCAATAGCCACATGTGGCTAATGGTGACTGTATTGGCAGCACAGCAAATGGAACGTTTCTATCATCACTGAAGGTTCCATTAGACGGTGCTGCTCTACCATCAGAAAACGAAATTTTGTGCTTTTTCTTCTCTTAGACTGTTGTTGGGAACATTTTTTCACAGTTACTAGTTGTCTGAAAAATCCATCCCTGAGAAAGTCCTGGCTTGCGTCTCTGTGTCACAATTGTAACACTACTTTCATGTGACATGTATTCACACGTGCAGGTGTTTGGCATTTCAGGCTTTTCATGTTCATATCAATACTTCTCTCTTATAAAAACAAATACATTTCCATCGTGTCAGATTTCTAATGAGAATTTAGGTTCTAATGAGAATTTAGGTACTATGTTTGGTGGAAACATAACTTCAGGCTACTAAATGAAAATTCATCACTTTCATTTTTCTTTTCTAGCAAAAAATATTAATATATTTAAATATGAGGCATTTAACCAGTTGTTAATTTGAGTTTAATGTTTGTATTAAGGGTAAGATCATGAGAAACTAAATGTTTATGCCAACTGGTGAAATAAATGATATGAAACCATAAGGACCAGTGAGAGCATGTGGTCCTTAATATTGTATAGTGCACATATCAGAGATCACTGGACGGGTCTTATATTGACATTTCTAGGTGCACAAGTGGTTAAAAGTATTTGTGCTTCTGGAACTACTTATTTGTGCTTCTAGAACTGCCTGGTTGTTGCAAAGATTTACTCCATCTGACAACCTGAAATGTGTTTGATCTGTCAAGTTTTAGAAGAGAAAATAATTCCCTTGTGCTATGATCTACTAGAATAAAAGTCTTTGTAAGGTAAGGAAAATTAAAACAGTGACAAAAATAACATGAGAACTGCCAGGACTCTGGAGCATAAGAAAAATATAAAAATAATTAAATATAGTTATTTGGTGGAGGAAATGATGAAAAATTTCCCACTTGAAGGCACTATGCATAGTGATTAAAAGGACAGGTTCCAAAGTCTATCCTACTTACTGCCTAGATTCCAAAAGTCTGTTCTACCATTTTCTAACTGTGTGACTTTGAGGAATTTGATTAACCTCCCTGAGGCAAGTCTGGAAGAGCCCTTCTAAGCAAGATGCTGATGCAAATGGGCCATTTTTGTGAAATAATCCTGTTATGGGTCAAATTGTGTCTCTCCCCAAATTCATGTGTTGAGGCCCTAAATTACAATGGGACTGTATTTGGAGACAGGACCTTTAGAGAGGTAACTAAAGTTAAATGAGGACATAAAAGTGGAACCCTAATCCCATAGGACCGTTTTCCTTCTAGGAAGAGAAAGAGGCCGGTGCGGTGGCTCATTCCTGTAATCCCAGCACTTTGGGAGGCTGAGGTGAGTGGATCACAAGGTCAGGCGTTTGAGACCAGCCTGACGAACATGGTGAAATCCCATCTCTACTAAAAATACAAAAAATAGCCAGGAGTAGTGGAACATGCCTGTAGTCCCAGTTACTTGGGAGGCTGAGGCACGAGAAGCGCTTGAAGCCGGGAGAAGGAGGTTGCAGTGAGTCAAGATCGCACCACTGCACTCCACCCTGGGTGACAGAGCGAGAGTCTGTCTCAAAACAAAAAAAAAAAAAAAAAGAAGAGAAAGAGACACTAGAGAGCTGTCTCTCTCTCTCTCTGCTCACCACAGACAAAAGAATCTGTGAAGATACAGGAGGAAGGCAGCTGCTGGCAAGCTGGGAAGAGAGGCCTCAACGGACACCTACAACCCTGATGGCATTTTGATCTTGGACTTCTAGCCTCCAGAACCGTGAGAGAATAAATTTTTGCTTGTTTAAGCAGCACTGCCAGTGGTACATTAGTTTCCCCTTATCTGTGGTTTTGCTTTCCATGGTTTCAGGTCCCCACAGTCAACTGTGACAATATTAAATGGAAAATTCCAAAAATAAATAACTCATAAGTTTTAAGTTGTACACTATTGTATCCTGATGAAAACTCTTGCTGTCCCACTTAGTGCCCTGGGAGAGTCAAGCAGCCTTTTGTTCACCATATCCACACTTCATATGCCACATGCCCATGAGTCATTGGCATCATCTGCTCCTGACATCAACCCATCAACACTGTCCTGGCTCAATGAGTCAGGATCACCCAGAGCAGATGACTCTCCTTCTGACATAACGTCTGAAGGTCAATAGCGGCCTTAAACTACGCCACAATATCACGTCATTCTCCTCTCTTCATCTCATCACACAGGCACTTTATAATCTCACATTATTACAAGAAGGGTGAATACAGTAAAATAAGATATGTTGAGAGAGAGAGAAAGAGTGAGAGAGACCATATTCACTCACAGAACATTTATTTCAGTATGTTGCAATAATTGGTCTATTTTACTGCTATTGTTCATCTCTCACTGTGCATAATTTATAAATTAAATCTTACTATAGGTATGTATGTATAAGAAAAAACATAATATATGTAAAGTTAAGTACTATCTGCGGTTTTGGGCATCCACTGGCAGTCTTGGAATGCATTCCCCTCAGATCAGGGGATGACTGTACCACAGTTTGTTTATTCATTCATCTATTGAACGACATTCTGGTTGCTTTTAAGTTCTTGTCATTATGAGTGAAACTGCTTTAAACACTCATGTACAGATTTTGCGTGAAACTATCGCATTTTCGGTACCTTTGTTCTTTGGACCATCCTTCTGCCAGAAATGTCTTTCCCCCTGTCATCCACTTGCTAAGTCCATTTTCATGAATTGAATTCAATTTACTGTATTTTGTTGTGGTGGCCTGAACAGGCTAATACACATCACCAATCCAGTTTTTCACTGATCCAAGCCTCCTCGTGTTTCTGATCCCTGGTTTTCAACCCTTGCTTTATTTTCCTTTTTCTCTGTAGTCTGTCCATCCAGTTTACCATCTACAAAGCAGCTTCTCCTTCTTGTGGGTCTGGATCATGTGCTACATGTACAGTGCAGAACTGTACTACCGAATTTGAGACACCCAGTATTGCTTTCCCACACAGTAACTAAGTGTCCACTGGAAGCAGCTGATCCTTTAAGATTTACGTCTGATAGGATATCTTGAATAAATAGCTTTAGAAACTGGATTTATTTCCTACATCTCAGACACCCCCAACCCCATGTCTTCAAGCACTGCTGCAGGGTAGTTCTGAGACAGCAGGTATTAGCCTCTATAACCTATCTTTCCCTCTTTCATCCAAGACCCTGAGGACTAGCAGGAACTTCCCCTAATTAACCCGTATTCCCTTTGCCTGGCCCAAACGGGGGTGCAATAAATGTTAAGTGAGACAAAGATGCTCAAAATGCAGAAGTCAAATTATTCCTTGAAGAGCCATTTGTGTGCTGGTCATTCTGGAAGTGGAAGTCATTTAAGACTCAATCTTTTCAATAAGTAACTTAAAATTTATTTTGGGAAGTACACAATTGAAAAGCACGCTGCAATAGTAAATATAAATTTCTGAATTCCATAGCTATTCACAGGTCAGATTCCAAAAACTGGCCTTGATGAAATTTCCACCAGCTTGTTAGGAAGGACTGTCCCCACCCAACTGCACTTAAACTTCTCTACATGTTTATGGTTATGGGAGAATCGCGTCCAGCCCAGGAGAAGGTCTGGTTCCCAGGAGATAAGCTGAGTTTATGCTTTTAAGGAAGGGAGTGAATGTAGCTTGTTTTCCTGGCACCAGAGAGATGAAGGGCGAGGAACAAAGATATTCTCTTATTAATGTCAGCAGGGCTATACAAATCACCAGGGGCAAATGCTCTTAAACCGATGATGTCAGTTGTTATTTCTTAAAGTTTTCATTCATGAAAATTTATAATGCATTAAAGTAAATGGCTTTTCTTTGTTGGTAATTTGTGGATGGCCAGTATAGTTACGTTCTTTGGAGGAGAAGGTCACTGAATTTGTTTCAAATTCCTGACTCCTAAGACTGATTTCCAGGAACTGATTCTACTGGTTGGGTGAGGTGGCTCAGCAGCTACTCAAAGTGACTAAAATGGAAGGGACTCCTGATGTAAAGAGACAGCTTATTGGCGGTATAGGCAGAGGATGTGAAAAGAAGAGATACCGTGCATAGTAGGATTTAGGCAAAGCTTATCCATGGTCTGGGCTCTGGTAGATGGCATTGTGCTTGATAAGTAAAGAGAATGTTATATAAAATTAAGAGAAAACAGGAGAAAACTGAATAAAGAAGTACATGTTGCATAAAACTCCACATTACAAGGTCTAGGTTTTCCTATTATCTCACCATAGCCAACTTTCTTATCAAGTTCACATGTCCTGTTCTGTTCCAGACTCAGCCTGGGAACCCTCCTTTCCGCTCCTTCCCTCACCCCCTCCCTTCCATAGGAGGTGTCTTGGTCACACAGGAAGAATGGGAGAGAGGTGAAGGGAAAGAATGATGTCACCCTATGTGTGAAAATCTGCATGATTGCTGTAGTGTTTTCTGGACAGTAATTTCCACAGCAGTTTCCTTAGTGGCAGAATAGAGAGGATCAATACCAGTCTTGCGTATGGGCTGTTCTTGGGTTAGATGGCCATAGTAGGTTCAATCAACTGGGACTGAGCAGTTGATGTCAAATAAGACCAGAGTTAGTTTAAAGAGTAAAACACTGTCTTTTTGTGCAAAATTTAATGGCATGCCAAAAAAAATCAGTAATCAAGATAATATTTAATACAATAGTTAAAACACAAAATTAATGAAAAAGAAGTCCTTGAGGAAGAAATACTAAAAGTTTACATAGTGACAGGATGGCGTTGTTTGTGTGTTTTATGACCCTGTGTTTTTTGCACAATGGGGGTTTATGAACCATGTGTTTTGCGCATGGTTCCTGAACCCTGTGGCTTTTGCCTCCCTCACCAGGTCCTCATGGGGTAGATTTATGAGGTTTGACAATGAGGTGTGAACAGATTATGCAATGCAGAGCCCTCCATGTAGTCACTTTTTGTAGTTGTAGAACTTTAATTATCTTTTCCTGCTTGGTTCAAAACATGGAAGGTTGTTTTGATAAGTATATACGTACGAGCACACACCTTTCCTTTTGCCTCGAGCTTCGATCTGTCTCAGGGTGGCACTGATATTGAGCAATCCATTCATCTGTTAAAGAGGGGAGTAAAGAAACTTCCTGCAGAAGGGGTGAAAGGTGGGGCAGGTTGTGGCAGGCATCTCCAGTACATTACTCATATATTTAAAAGAAAGGAAGCAGTCACCAATGAGGATTACGTGACAGTGGCAGAGGTGGTCCTGGGATTCAGATGCTGAACTGAGGGTGAAATTTGGAGTAACAGAATGAGGGCCCTGTGGTACACCCATCCCACTACATTTAAAAAATTCCTCTTCTGGGCCGGGCGCAGTGGCTCATGCCTGGAATCCCAGCACTTTAGGAGGCTGAGGCGGGCAAATCATGAGGTCAGAAGTTCGAGACCAGCTTGCCCAACATAGAGAAACCACATCTTACTAAAAAATGCAAAAAATTAGCTGGGCGTAGTGGCAGCCGCCTGTAATCCCAGCTACTTGGGAGACTGAGGCAGGAGAATCGCTTGAACCCAGGGGGCGGGGATTGCAGTGAGCTGAGATCTCGCCACTGCACTCCAGCCCGGGCGACAGAGTGAGACTTCATCTAAAAAAAAAAAAAAAAAAAATTCCCCTTCTATTTTTCTTCTCTTGCTAAAATAGCAAAGGAGTAGATTGTGCTTTTTTTGCTGAGGATGTTACAAGACTAAAGAAGATTGTGAGTTGATGCTAGCAAGAAGAAAAACATCAAGAAATTTTAGAGAGAGCAAATGAATAATGGGAGAAAAGTCTGAAGAGGAAACTAGCACCAGACTGAGCAATTTCAAATGTTGGTGAAAGGAGTTTGAATTTTAACGGTAACTTAGGACTTCTGATCTAACAGAGACATCTGGGTGATCAGTCCATTGTAGAAGAAAGATCATAGGATTTGGAATCTGATGCACCAGATTTGAATGTAAGAACTAAAAACAAAATGCTGAGCACACCCCCAGCAGCTGACTGAACAGACCCCCTTTTGGCCAAGGGGACCCCAAAGATTCCTTAAAAACTGAGTTCCAGATCGTGACAGGACAGGAGGTTGGGCACGCCTCATTATATCCCCTCCTTTTTGTGGTTCAGACAAAACTGACCAGCGTTAAAGTTAAAATAGAGATTATAAGACTGACAGAATGGACTCTTTGTGACAATAAAATACCAAATTATAAATAGTACCTAAGGCCACACCAGGCCTTAAGCTGAGCTACGCATCCCTCCACGTAAAGAATAAACTATGTTCTAAATACCACAAGGTTTTTCTTTTTCCTTAACACCTAAGCAAGCACTGACCTCAAGAAAAGCAATATTAAAATAATTGCAGCTCATTCACTACTGGCTGCTGACTCACTGACTGCCCTGTTCCACAAGCCATGACTGCAGCTTTGATTAGACAAGAGACTAATTTCAATAACTTTGTACAGATAAGAAGACCTCTAACCTTGGATGGGTCCTGGCTGGTTTACGGAGGCTGCGTACTTGAAGGCCTTTGTGTCCTTGCCTCACCTTTTGACATATAGGACCTAATTGTAATGCATTTAAATGTTAAGTGTCCACCTCAAAGTGAACATGGGATGCATGTAACATGTGTGCTTGTTCAGTACACATGTCTCAGGGCACCCTTCATGAATATTCATAGCTCTTCTTATAAACTTGGAATATGTATACTTAGTCAATCCCTTCACCATAAATTTTGGTCTCACCTTTCCTCCTTCAAAGTGCCTGCCAATGGTCCCTGCCAGAGGCTACACTTCCCAGCCTGTCAGGATGGCCACCCTGTGGGCTATAACCCTTTATAAGAAATAAAGTCTCCTTTCTAAATGTACAAATTTGTGATTTTATTTTTTAGTTGAAAAATCCCAGCTCTGACACTTATTGACTGAAACCTCTGGCAAAATATGTTTCACTTCCGCATTTCAATTTTATTATCTATAAAGGGAATGACTAAGTCACTGATTATTATGTAAAGTAAGTTCAATGCATGGCTTATAAACTTACTCCATAAATATAAACTATTCTTATTAATAAGCTCAATTACTTCAGATTTAGCGATTGACTGTAAGTGACAAGAAGTCACTAGGAATCAAAAATGCCTTTGGTGTTTGTTTAATCTCAGTAAGATGTAGGCAATAGTGTTTTCATGGATATCAACTCATACCAAGTTATTAGTTTTCTCTTCTACATAACAAATTCAGCCACTTAAACCAATATACAAACCAATATATAAACCAATATATAAACATAAAGGTTTATCTGGCTCTCGGTTCTGCAGGCTGTACAAGAAGCATGATGTCAGCATCTGCTTCTGGTGAGGGCCTCAGGAATCTTCCACTCATGGTAGAAAGCAGGGAAAAGCAGCATCGGATGGCAAGAAAGAGGCAAAGAGACGGGGGGAGGTGCCAGGCTCTTTAACAATCAGTCATTGTGGAAGCCAATAGAGCAAGAACTTGTTCATACTGTGAGGATGGCAACAAGCCATTCATGAGGGATCTGCCCCCGTGACTCAGATACTTCCCACTAGACCCACTTCCAACATCAAGGATCGAATTTCAACATGAGATTTGTAGGGGCCAAATATAAAACTATATTATACTACACAATTAATGGTGATGATTTCTTTATTTCCATGCCTGTATTGATTATAATATTTAATATTTTATTACCTATTATGATATATCTCCAATTATTGTGCCATTTATACATTAGACACAGTAACTCTGTAAGAAAGTGGTTAAGAAGTTAGACTGACTTTTCAAATTGTGGCTTTGAGCTTCGATGTTTAGCTGCATGTTGATCAGCTAATTAAGCATTTCACTGTTATTCAGTTTCCTCATCTAACTGTATAGATACAATATTTAATCACATGGTGTAGTTGTGAACATTTGGTCCCAATAATTTTGATAAAGGACACTCAACTGTATTGGATTAATGAGATGATCTGTGAGTCTGAAAGTGAGTTACAACCAAGCCTTAGTTATTTTCCTAACTAAGTAACTGGATTATCTAAGCCTAGATCAGAAGCTTTCTCACCCACAAACCTGCTTGAGGGCTCCTTGTCTTGTGTTCTGGAGTGGCTACACAGGTAGGACCTCCCTTCTATTTTCTAGCTCCTGGCTTGCGCTTAGTGGAAGGAAACAAAACCATTTCAAGATGACATATTATGGTAGAACCTGGCCTGAGGAACTCTAACTGGGATGGGTGAGTATCCAAGCACTACCTGGCCAGGTCAGGAGTCAGGTCTGGCTTGGGATGAGCCTTCTAAGGATTGAGTTTAGAGTAGGTTCTTAGTTCAGCATCACTGAACTAAGATGAAACTGGGATCTTAAAATGCAAGCTCATCTCCAACTCCTTCACAGGATTAGGACTGGACCAGGAGTTTATTCTTAAGAATATTCTTAAGTATTAGAGAGTCGGTTTCCTCTTCTCTAAATTTCATAGCTCCTGTTTGGAAACTGCTCAACTCCTGCTCTAATGAGAAAGGTCTCCCCCGCCACCCGCCCCCCATCACCCCACCTTTTGTTATATTTAATGGCATAATTACATAATCACTCAGGAATAGATTATGGTTGGGACTGTTAAAGGATGCTTGAGGCAGATGTCCCAAGGAACAGATCTTGTCCCACTGTGGGTGGTATCTTGGCTGAATGGTCTGAGCTGAGAATTAAAATGAGGAAGTCTGGCATGCCTACTCCTGAACTTGGGGCTGGCCACCTCCAGTAAGGGCACTGTCTCGGGTTCCCAACATTGACTATGGGGTGAATACCACTGGGAAGGAAAATTGTCTCAAAATGCCAATTGCTGCTTTGTTGTTATTCTTTTTACTCTAGTATTCTTTTTCACTGTGTGTTGCTTAGCTTTTTAAAAAAGAGAAATTACTTTTATATTTAAAAATTGTTCTTTGGATAAAAGCTAATTGAGAAGGTTAATATTTGTCTCCTTTCTCCTTTTCTACTCCTTCCTCCTAGTTGTTCTGCCTTTCCTAACCACTAAATTTCTACCAACACATACCTTTGTCCTTTATAAAGAGAACATTTTCAGGAAGAATATTTTCACCTCCAGAGGGATGAAAATTTTTCTGTAACTCTGAGCTGGCAAGTGCTACTACATAGTATCAGGCTATAGTAGCACGTAGTTCTTTGCTGAGGCATACATATAAACTTATATTCAACATAACTATATGTAATATATTCAAATATAAGTATAATATCAGGTTATGATAGTACATAATTCTTTGGGGAAGTGTGCACATAATTTTAGATGTAATAATATATTCATTCAAATTAAAGAAAAACTTTACAACTGAATTCTTCCATATAGACACTTTGGAATTTCAAAAAGTATGTAAATCACTTGCCTATTATTTTTGCTTACATTTGCAGGCATACTGAATGGCCAATGAGATTTTACTAATTAAGCTGCTCCTCACAGGCTTAGAGAAGTAACCAAATTTCAATTGACGCGTGCCACTTCTTGGGTTAATACATCAACAAAGATATTATTTCATTTTCTTGAATACTGAGAATGAATTCTGCTTGGCTAAGAAATCATAAATCAACAACAGTATAATCCATGCTGAAAGATATGTTCCCTGCTATCACTAATTTACAGACTAAGTGATAGCACATGTGGTGGTTCATTTTATATGTCAACTTGACTGGGCCACAGAGTACCCAGATATTTGATCAAATATCATTCTGGGTATTTCCGTGTGGGTGTTTTGAATGAGATTCACATTTAAATCAGTTGGCTGAGTAAGTAAACCATAATATGGGTGGGTCTCATCCAATCAGGCCTGAATAGAACAAAAGGCGCGCACACACACACACACACACACACACGCATACACACATGTAGAAGAGAATTATCCTACCTTCCAGTCTTCAGAATTGAATTGGGACATTGTCTCTTCTTGGTTCTGTGGTGGCCTACCAGTCTTTGAACTCAAACTGGAACGTGAGCTCTTAATTGGTTCTATCTATAACAGCTTCCAGCCTTCAGACTTGAACTGGTACGTCAGCTGTTCAGATTTTGCACTGCCAGCCTCCATATTGTCTCATTTGCCATGAGCTGATTCCTTGTAATAAATCTGTGTATATATATGTATATGCATATCTTTATCAATCTACATATATATATCCATTGGTTGGTTCTGTTTCTCTGGAGAACCCTGACTAATACAGATCACCATGGTTGATCTTTTTGCTATTTCTTGGAGTATTACGTCTAGTGTGTGTATATATGGTGGTGGTTGGGAATTTAGACAGAGCTCATGTTACATATACATATGTATCTTCATGATTTTTTTCTATTTGCTTAACATTACATCATGTTTTTCTGTATTATATAGCTATTGGAAAACAATTTTGGAATTCTATATAATATTTCATAATGTAGATATGCCATTTCCCAATTACTAAACTTGAGTTTATCTTACTTTTATGTTAACACACATAAAGTTGCAATGAACATCTTTGAATGCAAAATTTGCCTTCATTTCTGATTATTTCCTTTCAGTAGATTCCTATAAAGGGAATTGCTAGGTCTTGTTCATGCTCTGGCCAGCAAAGCCTGGGAGTATCTGGGTCACCTGAGCTCTGGTACCTGAACAACACTTTTGATAGTGAGGATGATTAATTAAGGTACAGGACAGTGGCTTAAACAAGTATACTTACTTGCCCCTCACCACCATCAGAATATCCTAGGACTGGGGCCCAAGTAGTTATATTTATAAAACTTTCAAAGGGGTTTTAATGGTCAAACATGGCTGAGAACTCCTTGAAAGCCTCCTACATACTTTTGACGTTTAGGCAATATGCATACTTGCCTTAAACTTTTCTCCCAAGTGCAGCCAGCTAGAAAATCCATGCATTCCTCAGTAACCCAGCTCCAGAATGAGTTTTGTCTGTTTTCTTGTGCTTACTTTTGTGTCACTCTTGAATGCCAATATGTTCATTATTCTCAACTCTCACTTTTGTATAATCATGCTGTTGGCGCTATTTTGACCTTCTTCCATCTGGCCCTATTGATATTCAATGAGAGAAAAGTGAACAACATCCAACTGCCTAGGCTCCTATGGGGCCTACCCTTCATCCCCCCCTCCTTCTTCTTGCTCAGAGGTTGACTCTGTTTGCCTTGAAGAAAAGCTCTGAGTCAATACTCTCTTCTTTCACAACTGTTTTTCCTTTCTTTTTATTTCCTGTGCCATAACTTTCTCTTCTGTAATCATCTAACCATATAAGACTACTCCAGTTCCTTTTCTTGAGCCCTGTTCTACTTAAGAACCTCTGGACATTCTTTGTTATTCTTCTTAAAACCACTGATGGCCGGGCGCGGTGGCTCAAGCCTGTAATCCCAGCACTTTGGGAAGCCGAGACGGGCGGATCACGAGGTCAGGAGATCGAGACCATCCTGGCTAACACGGTGAAACCCCGTCTCTACTAAAAAATACAAAAAACTAGCCGGGCGAGGTGGCAGGCGCCTGTAGTCCCAGCTACTCCGAAGGCTGAGGCAGGAGAATGGCGGGAACCCGGGAGGCGGAGCTTGCAGTGAGCTGAGATCCGGCCACTGCACTCCAGCCTGGGCGACAGAGCGAGACTCCATCTCAAAAAAAAAAAAAAAACCACTGATGGACAGTATCATTCTACAGTGCCTGGATGGGGATTGTGTCTTTTGTTAATTAACAGTAAAGTCATTGATGATAACAATAGTTATTCTTTTCTCTCTTTTATGGGTATTTTGTATTTCAGTGAAATATTACTGAAATTAAGATCTTAAACCTGAAGAAACAAATCTTCACAGATAGTATTTTGCAAATAGTGTGGTTGTCTGGTAGGGAATTAAGGAAGTTTTTTGCTAATGGTGACTCATGAAATGTCATCAAATAAATGAAAACATGTTTTATTAACAAATGAGAGGGTCCTGAATTACAGACATGATAGTTTAAATTTGTAACTGTATTCTAGCATGTAAAATGCCATGCTTTCTGTGTGGAATGTAATTTAAAATTCAACCACCCACAACATCAATGCAAGATAGTAATAACAAGGAAAACTGAGGAAGTATATAGGAACTTCTCTACTTTCTCCACTCTCTCTACTTTCTGCTCCATTTTTCTGTAAACCTAAAACTGTCCTAAATGTAATCTATTAATTAGAAAAGTTCAACAACTCTACGAGGTAGGAAATTTCATAGAGTTCATCTGTAGGTGAAGAACCAGAGACATGTGCAAAGCTGGGCGGAAACTGCTAAAAACCAAATTCATGATTGCCACCAATGCTGCTTGTCTTCTTCCCTTATGGAAGTTGAATCCCAAATAGGCCTATTTATGCTTTTCCCTCACATTTATCTTCAAGGACCCTGGAAAAATTTGTCCCTGAGTTGAGAGTGGGGGGGAAATGTTCATTGAAGAATCAGCACATGAGCCTACACAGGATTTGTGCAAATTGAGAACAACTAGATTGCCCTATGTTTATTCTTACCTCTGATGGTAAGAACATGACAATGCTGTAGTTTCTCACCACTCCAAGCTAGTTTCAAAACAACTGAAATCAAGAGGCTTCACCTTTCATATGTAGAGATCTCCCTTTGCAAAGAATAAAGAAATCCATTCTTCTCAGGAGCCAAGGGTGTAATCCATGGGGATACGCCAGTATCTCTGCTGAAAGATCCACCATTCCTGTTTACGATGGCAGAGGAGGCGCAGAAAGATTCTGAGAGCCTGCAATACTTTTAGCAGGCATCTGGCATTTAAGGCAAGGTCATTTATCCAGAAAACTGCCTTCTCTTTCAGCTTGGTAACCATGGACACTAGCCAGAATGATTTTGGCCCATACCGGTCCTTTCTGAATTCCTCTAAAGGGTGAGGGAAGGAAAGGAGAGCTTCTTTTTTTTTTTTCTTTTTTGTAAATTAAATTAAAATCAGTGAAAATATCTATTTCTATAGGTTGAAAATCCTTGGATAGTCACAAAGCTCTGATTGTATGAATAGAAAGCTAACTGTTTGACAAATGTAAAAACAACCAACAAAGCAACAACATACACAAAATCTTTTTTTTTTTTTTTTTTTGCTTTTTAAAATGAGCTGAGTTGAGATCTCATAGTTCTGAAGCCAGGGCACACAGATTTTAGCTTACCTTCTCTGGTCTGGCACCTTCCTTCTGTTGGCAATAAGTTTGGCTTGTACAGTGAGATTCTGAAGAGAGGTCTGAGTTTGATTAACTGTGCCTTTATGAATAACATCCTCAGAGAATTCCAAGCCGTGTTTAGATTCTTGACGGCAGCCGCCATGGAGCACTGCTGTGTGGCTAAGCTGTTCCTTGCAACAGAGGATTCTGACAGATTATAACTCTCCCAACCTATAGCAATCATCACCTTTTTTTCAGGGTGATAGTCCTAAAATTTTCATTTGACTCACTCTTCAGCTGATTTGTCAGTTTACTAAGAAGCATCAAATCCATTTTAAAATGCAGTTCTCTCCCTGCTGAGAAGTGGCTTGTCAGACACGGACTTGAGATATTCTCAGAGGATAAAGAGGTGACTAATTAGAAGATTAAAACAGATAGAAGAGAAGGGAAAAATTCCTAATAATTCTTTTAAGCAGAGGCACATCTTACTAGTTCAGTTGTGGAGCCTTCCCTCAGAGAGTTGCTGTCTGTGGACTATTCTGATCAGAAGAACCAGCCTTGGTAGCACGCCTGGGGCACACCCATGGCGAATCCAGCTACTGAACGGAGGGACTTTCTCAGTTGGTCTGTCTGCCAGTTGGTAGATGCAATTGAGTGGAAAATCCAATGGCAGTTCATGTTTTTTCCTTTTCAATAGAGACCACCAAATGGGGGGAAAAAGACATAAATCTTTCCTGTGTTAATTGAGAACACTGGATGCCATTATTAAAGCATTTCCCTCAGGGTCACACTACTCATTTGAATCCCAGTCCAAGTTTGTTGAAATTGTAATGGTAGTAGGCATTATTATGTCACAGGGTACCACATTACAGCATGATTGCTTTTCATTCCACATGGTTCATAAAGCAAAATAAAATTTGAATACTCAGTAGTATGAGTTATAATTAGTATGTAAGTCTATATTTTCAGGATAAGAAAATATTCCAGTTGTAATATACTGCATTGATCATTCAGTGTTCTCTTCACTGTGCTATTCAAGTTGCAAGAAATTCATACTATATGCTGATATGCTACCTCCATTCTGTAGAAGAGGCAAAAATCTCAGCACTATCATATGTCATATGTTTGTGTGCCTTGGAGAATAAAAAGGCTATTTACTGTGTTGACTTAAAAAAAAATAAGCCATTTCTCTAGGAGAATAATTTCTAGATGAACAGTTGTCTTTACTGTAGTGGGGAAGTCCAGAGTGACTAAGCAAAATTGCCAAGTCAGTGAGTTTATTTGCAGCTCCTACCCAATCTTTCTTCTTTTTAGGAACTTCTCCACCTCCTACCCTAGCTGCCAAAGATAATCTGCTAATATCTGTGCCAGGACAATATCTCCAATCAGATTTTTCAGATGACACCTCCTGCTCTGAATCTTTCTTATTATCTGCTCTCCTCTCACCTTCTTCACCAAACTCTATCATAGATTCCTTCAGGAACTAAAGAGAAATCAACAGAATTTCATTCAGTGCCATATATCTCATCAGTGAAAGTGGAGAAAAACCTTCAGACTCCTATATGAAACTTATTTTCAGCTCATAATTTTATGTTTAGCCAAACTAGCCTTCAAATGGAAGACCATAATGAAAATCTTCTTCACAAAGGCAAGACAAAGACTCCAAAAGTTAGTCCTCCATAGACCTTTTCTCAGAAAGTTATTAAGACATGTTTTCCTATAAAACAAGGAACCAAATCAAGAAGAGCAGAATACGATTTTCAGGAACTACTGGATTAAAAGCATGGAAAACAGTGACATCTTTGTCCCAAATGCACTGATTTGAAGAAACTCTAGAAAATTCATATTGGAATAGATGGAACCCTCTAGATAAGCCTCAGAAAATTTTGAAGTTCTGCTAGAGGAAAAAGACAGACTGTAAAAACAGATGGCTTCCAACTTAACTGCAGGATCATTTTTTCTTTGAGTGACAAAAGAATTATGACGTTGGATTATGATGTATATTGGACATGTAACAAAAAAATGTAAATATAACACACGATGCTCTCAGAGTTTAATAATTTGTATGTGGGCACATTGTAAAGATCATTAATTGGTTTTTAACTTCTAGAATCAAATTATAAACGAAGCACAGAAGATGATTATAATTCTAGAATGAAATATTAGTGTTTTCATCTTAGAAGAAGGGAGGAAATGTAGATGCAAGTGTTGGAGCACTAGCATCTTCATTTTGCAAAATGGGAAGTTGAGGTACTCTTTGTGTTTGATAGAAGCACTCTAGCATGTTGCTTTAAGTTGCAAAGTGACTAGTGGAGGATCTGAGAGCAGTAGTGTTACTAAACCAGGATTATGTAGTATGTCAGTCAGAATTCTTAATTGTAAGCAACAGAGACCAACTCTGGCTCACTTAAGAAGAAAAAGTGGAGGACTTAGAGGACTGAAGAATCTTGAACTTTGCAGCCCAGGAGCAATTTGAAGAATCACACAGCAGAATTGGCCTAATAGCAGAATTCTACTCGTAGCTGAGCACAAGGCAGGAGAGATTGAATTATAAACACAAGTGGCATGGAAGACTGGGTGCTTCAATTAGCACTCCTGCTGCTGCTACCCAGAAATTTAATCTTACCACAAATGTGTTAATATGTGTTGATTCCAAGTCTGAGGTGGTATGTCTGATTTGTAGAGCCTAGCTCGTATGCATGGACCCAGGTGAAAGGAAGTTTAAGAAACTAAGTATCTGGCATTTTCAGTTTCTCTAGCCAGAAGCTACCTCTACCTCTCACCTTATAAGATGGGAAAATTTCCCAAAATAGCAACAGGTTCAAATGCTGGGTGGCCAAAAAGAAACAAGACAAAACAAGACAAAACATGTTCACTGAAGGCTGGGAGGACAGAAAGTGAGAATTGGTTTAAGAGAGCTAAATTATCATCTACCATACTAGAAAATCAATTGAAATTCTCCAGTTGGTAAATTTTAAAAAGTGGTATATGTATTATTTAGGTATATAGGGGTAACCATTCAAAGAACTTAAAACAAATATTAAAAATTAGAAGTGGTTATTTTAGGGGAAGTGAGACTTGTGGAAGGGTGGGGAAAATTAGGGAAAGTATTCACTAGAAGTCTTTCCCTATACATGGAGATTTTGTTATAATGCACATTTGGAAAGCAAGATGTTTTAATTCAAAAGAAAATTACAAGTCAACTGTGGCTGCTGTGTGAAAAGTGAATGAGAAGAGAAGAATTTTGGAATTAAAATATCCCCCCAAAAGATTCATTCTAACTGTTGCTTATTTTATCACAAATTTTTATCCCTGAGATCCTGAATTGCAAAAGATATAGCTATGTAGGCATTTGTTGAGTGGATAAATGAGTGAAAGGAAATATTATTTTATGTCTAATAATAATATCAAGACTATGACATTAATCATATATTTTGGGTCCTATTGGCTAGATTGTCTAGAGAGCTAGACTTAAGAAATATCAAGTCATTCCCTTCTGTAACTCCTGTTCATACAGACAAAATGCACTACTTGTGGAATTCAAGCACTGACCGAACTTTGACCAATGTCTTCATCTGAAGAAGAATAACAGAATACAAATATCATCCAAATAAACACTTGGTAATGGTTGTTCACTGTTTACAAAGATAAACCCAAGTTCAGTTTTTACTTCCTTAAACTATCTTAGAATGTATTGTGTCTGTACTTTCCAAAAAACAAATCCTGCCCATAATTTTCCCAAAAATAAATAAATGTTTTAAGGTTAAAGAATTGAAACACATGTGATCATTTATTAAGAAATAAATAAATATTTATTGAATCAATCAAATTCATAGAGAATAAATGAATACAGGTATTGCATTTAAAAGGCAAGGAGTTAATGAAAAAAGAAATTAAGGGGGAGAATTAATAACAGGAAAAATATTTTGAAAATTCTAGAAGAAATTTATGTCATTCCTATAGTGTATACGAAATGCTAAATCTGGTGATAGGCTTGTGAGTTAATGCCAAGTTCTGGGGTCCAAACTGGAGAGGTGGAAGGCATCCCCCAACACCCCCAAGATCCATCACCCAATCAAAGCAGAGATGACTTCACCTTGAAGTCCCCTAAAACAAACAAACAAACAAAATGCCATTATGTTTTGAACAGATAAAAATCTGATCAAAATACACCCTAAAATTTGTGAAGAGAAGATTCAAAGAGCATACTTTGATTAGGAAAACGAGGCCTGGGCAGGTAAAGGTAAGAGTGGATTAAGTGTGAGGGGGTAAGGCTGGGCACGGTTGCTCACGCCTGTTATCCTAGAACATTTGGAGGCTGAGGCAAGAAGATTGCTTGAGCCCAGGAGTTTGATACTAGCTTGGCAACATAGTGAGACCCCCTTTTCTACAAAAAAATTTAAAAATTAGCCAGGTGTGGTGGTGTATGCCTGTAGTCCTAGCTATTTGGGAGGCTGAGGTGGGAGGATCACTTGAGCCCAGGAATTGGAGGCTGCTGTGAGCTATGATTGCACTACTTCACTCAATCCTGGGTGACAGCATGAGACCCTGTCTCTAAAAATAATAATAAAAAAAAGACTAATGGGTGAAGGTGTTGGAAAATTCACATGCCCCAAGGGTTACCCACACAAAAAAGAAGTTTCCAGATAGTCTAACACATCCTGCTATCCATTAATTCTGCAGCAATTTGTGAAGAGGGGAGGAGGAGATAGGAGAGGTAGGTGGCATAAATGGTTAGACATATAGGAGCTTTCCTTTGTATGAGAAAAATCTACTTCTCTCTTAAACTGCATTTTCCAAGAGAGAAATACTAAAGATATTGGGAGTTTATAGAGATTAACCAAAGAAAGCAAAAGCATAAAATCTGTTGTTGTTGTTTTCTGAAAATAACAAAAGGCCTGGACTTTCAGAACACTAATGTTTTCTTTCACTATTCACAGTGGAGGGCCATCTGGTCCAATACAGATCCAAGCCCCTGGCTGAATGGGTGGGGATAGTGAAGTCATCCTGCCGTGATTGGGTGATGTGTCTTGGGAGTGGAGCAGGCTGTATTCTGCTTGTCTAGTTGGGACCCCAGAGCTTGGCACTGGCCTACTAGCCTATCACCAGGGAACACCTCTCCCTTCTATTACCCATAGTAGGGTGTCTGCAGCCTGGAGAGGAAGGTGCAAGCTCTTTCATCAGGAACAAAATTGTGTAACCTATGGCTCTCTTATCACCACAAGGGTGTGTCTCCTGAAGCTGGAAAGGAAGGAAATAAATAGCCTTCAAGTGTTTCATTTTAAGATTTCCAGTAAATATATTTATTTTCACTTCTTTTGCTTTGAGAGGCTTTTGAACTTTATTCCTTTTTTTTTTTTTTTTAACTTGGGAGCATAACATTTTAACCCATCAACATCAAGAGTCAAGAGAGCATGTTATCTTGAGCAAGTCGTTTAATCTCTCTGGAACTCAAGCTTTCTTTACTTATAAAATTAACTCTCTTCTAACGTTCTTTTCTTTAATCTTTTGTGACTGTATGATTGAATTCAGTAAGCCCCTTTTATTTCCTGTGTATTATCTGTATTTTTTTCTCTGTTTAATGAGAGACATCATCAACCAATTTCAAGTTTCAAGCAGAGGTGAAAATTTAACTTTAAGATCTAACATTCACCTCTGCCCCATGAAGACTCCCTTGATTGTATACACATGTAGGTCTGAGAGAAGGACATAAGGAAACTTTTTGTGTTTTTAGTGGCTTAAAAATAAATCTTTACATTATCCATAATACCTAAAAGTGGAACAATCTAAATGTCCGTCAACATGAATGAATAAATTGAATGTCATTTTTCTGTATGTAAAATGTGATGTTATATGGCAATTAAAAAGAAATGAAATACTGACATACGTTGCAATGAATGAATCTGCAAAACAGTCTAAATGAAAGAAGCCGATCACAGCCGACCATATAATAATATCCAGAATAGACAAATCCATAGAGACAGAAAGTAGATTAGTGGTTGCCTATAGTTACCCTAAAAATTAGTCTCATACTTTCTCTAACTTCCCCCATCTTTCACAAGTCTCACTTCCCCTAAAATAACCACTTAATTTTTAGTATTAGTTTTAAGTTCTTTGAATGGTTACCCCTATATGCCTAAATAATATATGTACTGCTTTTTAGAATTTACCAATTAGAGAAATTTTGCAAAGATTGGAAAAAAATAAAATTCTGAGAAAAAGGATTTTTTAAATTTTTTTGCCCATTTTAGTTTTATTGAGTAGGCCCTGCACAAAAGACAGATTAACAAGAGAAAAAAGTGCAAATCTACTTAATGTGAGTTTCACATGACACAGGAATCATCATAAGGAAATGAAAACCTAAAGAAATAGTTAAACCTGAGTGTTTTTGTGTTAGATTTGATAATGAGTGGAAAGTCATGAAAAAATGTGATGGACAAAGGGCTAAGGGGTAATAAACAGGAAACTTAACAAGGTCTGTTTGTTCAGTTTCTTCTTGGTGCCCCTCCCTCTTTGGAGATAAGGATCCTAAGGAGAAGTACATTGGGTATAGGAAGGGCACCTGTCCCCTGAGGGTCTTGTGATCTGCTTCAGGGGATAGTCAGAGAGTCCTTCCTCCTCCTGCCATTCCTTAAATACCTTAAGCCTAAAATATTTATGATGCCAAGATGCCATATTTTAGCATAGCCTGTCCTGAACCCTGCCCCTTAGGACTGGAGGTTTGTGAACTTTGGGGGTTGGGTCACAATAAGGAATGACTGCCACGGTAGACAGGTGGTTTTTTGGGGAGTTACAAAGATGTTCTAAAATTGATTATGGTGATTATAGTTGTATAACTCTGTGAATATACTAAAAGTCATTCAATTGTACAATTTAAATGGGTAAATTACAAGTATATAAATTATGTCTCAATAAAGTTATCATTTAAAAAAATCTTCAGTCCCTCAATAATCAGTTGGTTGCAGAGGAAGAAAGTGTTGGTATTTGGGGGCCTTATGATGTGAGCCTCATGATTAGCTTCCTGAGGTCTGTTTGCATCTCATGAAGTGGCAGCAAGTATGAATTCAAGGAACTTTGAGAGCAGTAACCCTTAGGGCTCAAGTTCATCAGAGAGTGCAACTCTCTTAACTGAGAATGACACATGGGGACATCTGCTAAGAGAGGCCCAGTTCTAGTTCTATAGAAGACACAACTGGGATCCATGGGTCAGTAGCTTCTGAGGCCAGCTTTAATGGCACACACTGTGTTATGTCCTCTGCCACAGAGATATCTCTGCCACTGCATTCCTGAGCAGTCTTGTGTCTCTCAGAGACACACGACTGTATCACCAAATCCTAAGTTCAGTGGCACTGGGTCTCCTGTTGTTGAAGAAAGCTTGCAACGAGAACAAGGTTCCTCCAACACCATGGCCCTTATCTGGCCCCCATTCCATTATCTGACATGGTTTCATGAAAGTCCATTTCTGCCAGGCAGTCAGTGGCTCTGGGAACTAGGATGAAAGTTGGAGGTCTTCCACTCTAAACATTCATACACTATTCATAAGGTCCCTAGGAAGATAAAGAGGGTCACATGTAAGATGTTAGAATGGGCTGTGGACATTGCTGCTATCACAGGGATGAGGAATGTCAAGCTCTGCACTCTGAGGTCATTTGGGGCATCCCATTTGCACTACAAAGTAGAGGGAGTCCTTGGTTACGCATTCTCTCATTCAGTCATTTGTCCAGTTAACATTAGTTGAACACTTACATACTCTGCAGCATTCTAAGCAGGCCAGAAGAATAATATGCCTCTCACATCTGTGCTGCTCTGGATTGCTGAGGGTCTGCTGGGGAAGTTAAGCATGTGCACAAACAGTTATAATACAAGGTAGAGTTGGTGCATTTTGGTTTGAGCAATGAGATACCTACTTAGACATGGTAATCATTAAACCTATTATTTTCATGATGAAATTAATCTGTACAGAGACAGAGAGCTTTTATAAAATATCAGTTACAGAATGTGAGACCAAAGACAATAGTATGTTATAGAGACTTCACAGATAAGTCTAACATGCAGCTAGAGTTGAGAACCCATTGCTCTCAACAATTTATTAAAAAGTTGAGAAATCATATAGATAGTTGTTACATGTTTTAAAAGCAAATTTGGGCTACATAGCTTATCAGAGAATTCCTTTCTGCCTTGTGAATTAATTCAGATGGAAAAAAGTTTTTGTCAGGCAATTGATTTAAACCAATAGGTCTCAGTTTTTCAGTCTCAGGATCCATTACATTCTAAAATATTATTAGTATCTAAAGAGCTTCTGTGTATGTGTGTATATCTGTGGCTATTTATTGCATTGCTGTATTTACCATATTAGAAATAAAAACAGAGACTTTAAAATCTATTTTCTATTAGTTCATTTAAAACTCCATGTTAACACCAATTGCATGGTTTTATTATAAACAATAACTGCGTTTTCAAAAACAAAACGAGGTAGTGAGAGGAGAGGCACTCCTTCACATGTTTGCAAATCTCTGTAATGTCTGGCTTAATAGGAGACAGCTGGATTCTCATGTCTGTTCTGCATTCAATCTGTTGTGGTATCTTACATTATGTAGCCTCTGAAAAACTCCATTGCATTCTCAGGAGAGAATGAGAGTGAACAAAGCAAGTTACTTCTTGGTCTATTATCAAAATAGTTTCAATGTCGTGGGCTCAACAGAAAGAATTTCAGAGATCCCCACTATGGAAATCTTTACATTCATTCTCATGGCAACCCTATCTTTAAAAACAGATGAGGAAGCTGAGGGGAGCTCAGGAATGGAGGACAGTCATCAAGGGTCATGCTGTGGTCACGAGCAGGGCTGGGACTTGTTCTCTGCTGGCTGGTGGCTGGGTGGGAGCCAGGCCACTGCATGTCCCTTCATCAGTTCACACAGTTCTTAATAGTTGTTTTATTTCTTCACTCATGTACTGTTGATGTTGATAGGATATTGTTCCCCTTAGACTTGTTGCAAGAACTTAACCAACTCAGGAGTAGTTACTCTTAATTTTCTTCAAATGTGTCAAGGCAACTTTCTGACTAATTCTTTTGGATTAACAAGAGGCATTTTAGAGTTTCAACAGTTATTAGATGACTTTTCTCATCCCACAAGTTGTAAATCATTGAAAGTATTCATAATACTGGCAATAAACACTTGATTTGCTTTTTTTCTTTAGTTTTGAAAACAGTTTGTTCTATTCTAACTCAATATTAGACCTAATAAATGTGATGCTTTAATTAGAAAAAGCTCGTTGTTTCAATGAAGTACAAAGGGCTTAGAAGCTCAGATTCACAATAAAACCTTTTTTCATGCAAAATTTTCATAATAAAGTCTTTTAAACCACAAGCATGTAGCTATAAAATTTACTCGTATGGAGAAAAATCAGTCTCTGATTATTTCCCCCCTTCTTACAAGAGCAATATCTTTCCCTTTTAGCCACCAGCACTAATCAGCGTAACATGTTCTTACCGCTTTACCAGTAAAACCCCAAGTCACACGCAACGCAAATTGCGTGAAGATTTTCATTGTTATTTGTTGTTTTTGTTTTCAGTTTCTTTTTCTCTAGGTGTCAATTGTAAGTCTCCGATTTCTATTGTGTTACAGCAAATAGAATGTCCTGTGATTATAATTTGTGTTCTCTCTTTATTAGGTCAAGTTATAATTACTTCTGTTATAACAACTCAAATTGTTGAAAAAAATATCTGTCTGTCCTCATGTTGTTGTGCACACACAGAAAAACATTAAAATACATACATGTTGGATCCATAAGCTTTTCATTTTTAAGTAATTGTAAAGATAAAGCTATGAACACACATTCATTTCTAAGATAAATGCAGAAAAATAATGGAAAGTTCACTTTAAAAATTGCTACTTGTTTCCCAACAATTTTCCATTTAATCTTTCTTATGAATCCTAGAATAAATGATAAAGACAATCAAGGTTTGCCATCTGAAGGTTTTAACTGTATAAACTAGAGAGTTTAAAGAGCAATAGTCTTTACACATTATAAGAGTCAAATAGGATTTTATACATCATTAGCCATATTTATCTTTAATTCTTTTAGTGTAAGTTACAGCATTTAATTTTTTTCTTTCTTGTAAATTTAGAAATGAGAATTACTATTTCACATAGACTTCCTATTCTAATAGTCTGTTATATTATACTTTGAAGATAGCACCTGGGAAGGGATTGGTAACACTGTAGCAACTGATAGGGAAATTCTGACATAGTATTTTCCAAAACTTTCTTAGAAATGAGAGCATTTTCAACTTAAAAAAAAAAGTCTGTAAGGATTGGGTTATTATTAGTTTCCTCTTAAAAGTCATCAAAGTTCTCAGAAAGCGTATGTCTAAGTTGTCAGATTTCTCAGGACAAAAGTTGCCTGCATTTTGCTTAAATGAAAAATTTAAAATGATTTTTACATCTCATTTGGTATATATATAAAATATATTAGAATATTTTTATCTAATAAAATATCAAATATAATATTTTAGATATGGACTATTTCTCACTAATATAGAATTATTTAACTCACTAGTTGTCCAAAAAGGAGCCCAGAGCCTTTATTTTTGCTTTTTTGACTCAGTATTTTTAGTGAACTGCTGATGATCTGATCAACAGCTCTGCTGCTTTTCAAAACATGGAGAAGCAAGTACTTCACCTCGCAGGGCATCACGCTAATTCCAGTTTTATGGAGATATCTTACCAAGGTTAGAAAAACAGCTCTTTTACATTTGTTATATAAGTCTGCTAAAATAGTAAAACATGAAGTTTTTTCCAACCCTTATTGCCAAATTGTTGGAGTTTCTGTGACATTTTACACAACTTTTTAACTTTTTGTTTGAGCACAATAAAATTCCCAGTGAAAGTGGAAATGTGCAATGTGTAGTTTTGATGTGGTAACTGGTCTTAATGGCAAGATACGCAATTTTGGTTTCCTTTGCCACAACATCTCTTTGAATAAAACAATATTTTAAAAGAAATTTCTTTATTGAATCTTTGGGATCAAAAGAGCTGAAAGGGAACTGTATTCATTGGTTATTACATGCAAAGCTTCCTAGATAGATTTCAGGAACAGGGAGCAAAATTTATCACCTTACTAATTTGGATGCAAGTATTATCTAAGGTCAGTCACATTTCTTCTTAAAATAATATTTCTCATTCACAGCCTCATTTAAAGTAGATTTAAATTGCCCTTAGCACTTATTTTGTCACTAAGATAAAACTTTGTAATTAATTTCAAATATACCTCAAACAATTGTGAATCACAGGCAAAAATTTGCATTCATTAATGCCTAGAAACAAATGTTCCTTCATCTTTTTTGCCATCTCATTAAGTTTGCATTTTTATAATTGCACAGGCATTTACTTTGACATGGTATTTGAGACTCATCGCTTCTTTATGTGCGGTGGGGGGAACACCACTAAAATGCATATCCAAAAGTTATATTTTGCTTGTATGTCTGTGTTTGGTGAAGAGTAATGCTACTTCTGGATTTCAGCTTTAGAGGCATACGTAATGTCAGGATAGAGGTGGTATAATAAATGATACTTCTGTGTTTTCCTCTGGAGTTCTAAACTGGTTGTGAAATGAAAAATCAGATAGGAATCATGTATCACATTTATCATACACAAAGCTGATGTTGGAAAGTTGGGCTTTTATTCATAAGCAAGTGGACTCATTACTGAACTCCAAAATTAGGCAAACTTAGTCACCTAGACACTGGAAGTACTGGAAAATCACAGCTCCCTCCTCCCAGTTTGAAGAAAATGAACACAAGTTTCCTGCAGGGAGCTAGTTCCCAAAGGAATAAGGTACATCCAAGTCTAGGCAGTGATTTTCAAAATGTGTTTCTAGCATCCTCCTCCTCCTCCTCCTCATCATCATCATCTGAGAACTTAGGAGAAATTCAAGTTATCATGACCCATCCAAGACCTACTGAATCAGAAACTGGGGGTAGGGCCCAACAAATCTTTTTTCACAAACCCTCCAGGTGTGTCTGAGGCAAACTAAAGATTGAAGACGACCAGTTTGCACCAGTTTCTTCTTTCAAACTGACCAGTTATATTGAGTTATGGGGAATATTTTTACATGATTTCAATGACAGGGACATATCAGTGGGAGTGAAGAAGTGTTTTGTCGCTAAAACTAATTTAGAATTATAGTGTTTTTTTTTAACCTTATTTGCTGTTTTATTTAAGTATGGTAATATTACTAGAAATTCCAGATCATTTCAATAGTTTATGGGCACAATAGAAAATAATAGATGACACTGGATTGTTGTAGAAAATGGTGTAAATAGTAGGTCTACTTACGGAAGATGAATTAAACCTTCATAATTATGTTTTAATTAGAAATCCATGTTTACATCATTTTGCCTTATTTTCTATAATTGACATTCAGGGCTTCTCAAGTTAATATCCAGGGTCTAGAGCACATTTCCCAAAGTGACAGAAATCATACCTCACAAGACTTATGCTGATATGTGAAACAAGGTGATACAGAAAAGCTGGGTTTAATTAAACACATTCTCCTTCAATTAGTGACTGTACGTATTATCTTACATAAATTACTAAACCTCTCAGGCTTACTATAAAAAAGAAACAAAAACTTGGTGTTCTTTTATCTTATAGAACATGTGCATTATGTATTGCACCCTTTTTAAAAAATGCACCAAGAAGCTTAGAGAAAAATTGGGAGCCTGCATATGGTAAATTCACCTGTTAGCAATATCTTAAGCATACCCTGAGAATGACCCCCTATGGCAGATGCACCTGAATGTACGTTCAGAGATGGGGAATCTGGGAATGGCCAACCTGAATATTCATTCCTTGTCTGTGAGGAGCATCTGAGCCGTCATTCCAGCCCATGGAACGTGGGCTGTAAAGATCAAAGCCCTGAGTTTGGGTTGAATGAAGGTTGCCAGGTAGAGATTGTTAGGGAAAGGTGTTGAGTGAAAACGCTCTATAAACTGCATGCTTTTGCAAGCAGTTGCTTTTCTGCCCAGCCTGCCACCACTAGGCCATATGGTTCTCCTGCCCAGCCCACTGCCCCTGGACTCTCTCCCTGTATATAAACCCCCAATAAAACTTGTGTCTTTTTTTTTTTTTTTCTGGCTCTGGATCTCTTCTTAGGCATCTTAAACCTGGTGCCATTCCCACTGGAGTTGATAGGGTTTGGCATGACAGCCAGTTTGCAACGTATATATATTATAAAGCATTTAATTCCTTGTATTAACATTCTGCTTTTGTTATAGTTTTGCACTGATCTCTTTTTCTATTTATTTTACAATATGACAGCCCACATTTATTGTGTGCTCACTGTGTAATGTGTTCTGTGTTAAGTGCTTGATACTCATGCATTTGCAAAAACTCTCTGAGGTGGGTAATTATTTTACTCAAGACCATTTTATAAGCATCCTCAAATGCTTTTTATTGTGGCAGGAAGTAAATAGACAAATACACACGTTAATCTCTCGCACTCATCTATCTAATTCTTATATAGACAGTAATCAAACTACACATAGTATACACAATGATATGAGATATTACTTAATTCTTTATCAGTCTGGTTTGCATACGGGACTGGTACCTGACATGTTCATGAGTGGATCCATCGTGTAGCTGAACATAGCACATTCTGCTTAACCTGCTGAATAACATGGGAACAAATCTGTCACATGCCCCTTCAGTTTTTAGGAGAGTAATGGAGGAGGGGAATTTCTTGACACAAAATGGAAAGGGAAATATCAAAATTAATTCAGATGGAGTAGAGATGTCATAAACATAAGATAACTCTAGGAAATAAAAGCACCCAGATTTTTCAAAAGGCATTCACAAAACGAATACTAAATAGCATGAAATGACAACATTATTAGGAAGATGGCTGTAGGTCTCAGTCCAAGAAGAGAGGCACCTATAAAGCCTGGCTGGCTTCAGTGTAAACTAGATTTTAGAGAGGCTGCAGGCATTATCAGATGGTGCTGCACAGTTCCAGGCTCTTGGTGTCTTAAACAAAGAATTGGATGAGATGCACACAGATAGCAAAGCAAAGCAACAAAAGTTTATTAAGCCCAGTATTACACTCTCAGAGAGGGAGAGCAGACTGACCTCTGTGAGATGAGATCACCTGATTTATTACACTTCACCACCTTTCATGATTTTCCTCACTTGCTTACCCTTGCTTTATCTCTCCTAAGCCAATTGCTCATCCTTACTTTCCCCTCATTGTGCTTTAACCTCACTTTATTGTTTGTAAGCAAATTGCTCATCTTTTCTTTTTGTGACCAAATTCTTACTGCAAGTCCTTCTGATGTATTTTTCTTATCTTGTGTGTTCCGACTCACTGCTTATTCCCTTATCTACTTACTGCTTTCTCTTTTATTTCGTATGTTCTGTTTCTGCTATCTTACGTGTTTTGTTTTTGCTATTGCTTATGCTAGCCTACATCCAAGGATCCCCTTTGCCCCTGACTTTCTCTGCTATTCTCCTGGCTCATTTTCCCCTGAGAGACATGATTCCCATAAATCTTTATGGGTTGTTGAAAGGCAAGGGTCTGTCTTCTGTACTTGCTTCCTGATGGCTTTGGGTGGTGACCCTACCTAACAGGGGACCATGGAACTCTCAGCCTGCTCTATCTAAGGAAGATGTTGGGGGCCTGGGCTGCTCATGGCTAGGTGTTCTTCCAAGGCCATCAGAGTCACTATCATCTGGAACTTGAGGGCTTCCAGGCAGTCAGATACATAGTGGACAAGGCCATTCAAAAGACAAGGTCCTAGGAGTAGTAAAATCAAGATTATTATTAAGGTTCCCTAATATAGGCAAGATAATTGGTAATAGCCAATTTTTAAAAGGGTTTAACAAGCTTTGGAACCAGCTTGGTTTGGCTTCCACTTGTTCCCTTAGCCTGTTAATGCAGTTAGAATTGAAGGAAAAAGTTACCAGGAGTTTAAAGTTATAGGAGAGAGTCATTATTTTAGGTTTTCTCAAGGGGAGAAAAAAATTGAAAGCAGTAAAAGTACATATGATTCTGAGAAGTTTTTAGAAAAACAGGTTATAAAATTAAAGGTGAATATTTTGGTCTAAAATTCTCTTTTATTGTTGTGTCTCTGCCAGGCTTTGGTATCAGGATGATGCTGGCCTCATAAAAAGAGTTAGGGAGGATTCCCTCTTTTCTATTGATTGAAATAGTTTCAGAAGGAATGACCACTATCCGTGATGAACACTGACGCAAAAATCCTCAATAAAGTACTAGCAAACCGAATCCAGCAGCACATCAAAAAGCTTATCCACCATGATCAAGTTGGCTTCATCCCTGGGATGCAAGGCTGGTTCAACATACACAAATCAATAAATGTAATCCATTATGTAAACAGAACCAAAGACAAAAACCACATGATTATCTCAATAGATGCAGAAAAGTCCTTTGACAAAATTCAACAGCCCTTCATGCTAAAAACTCACAGTAAATTAGGTATTGATGGGACATATCTCAAAATAATAAGAGCTATATATGACAAACCCACAGCCAATATCATACTGAATGGGCAAAAACTGGAAGCATTCCCTTTGAAAACTTGCGCAAGACAGTGATGCCCTCTCACTCCACTCCTATTCAACACAGTGTTGGATTCTCTGGCCAGGGCAATCAGGCAAGAGAAAGAAATAAAGGGTATTCAATTAGGAAAAGAGGAAGTCAAATTGTCCCTGTTTGCAGATGACATGATTGTATATTTAGAAAACCCCATCGTCTCAGCCCAAAATCTCCTTAAGATAATAAGCAACCTAAGCAGTCTCAGGATACAAAATCAATGTGCAAAAATCACAAGCATCCTTATATACCAATAACAGACAAACAGAGAGCCAAATCATGAGTGAACTCCCATTCACAATTGCTTCAAAGAGAATAAAATACCTAGGAATCTAACTTACAAGAGATGTGAAGGACCCCTTCAAGGAGAACTACAAACCACTGCTCAAT
>NW_012114364.1:2757611-2777120 GCF_000951035.1 Colobus angolensis palliatus | reverse complement strand
TTAAGCTAAAGAGATTCTGCACAGCAAAAGAAACTACCATCAGAGTGAACAGGCAACCTACAGAATGGGAGAAAATTTTTGCAATCTTCTCATCTGACAAAGGGCTAATATTCAGAACCTACAAAGAACTCAAACAAATTTAAAAGAAAAAAACAAATAACCTTATCAAAAAGTGGGCGAAAATATCATATTTTAATATGGGGGATCATAATATGGGGGAAAAAAACAAATAACCTTATCAAGAAGACATTTATGCAGCCAACAGACACATGAAAAAATGCTCATTATCACTGACCATCAGAGAAATGCAAATCAAAACCACAATGAGATACCATCTCACACCAGTTAGAATGGTGATCATGAAAAAGTGAGGAAACAACAGGTGTTGGAGAAGATGTGGAGAAATAGGAACACTTTAGCACTGTTGATGGAACTGTAAACTAGTTCAACCATTGTGGAAGACAGTGTGGAGATTCCTCAAGGATCTAGAACTAGAAATACCATTTGACCCAGTCATCTCATTACTGAGTATATACCCAAAGGATTATAAATCATGCTGCTATAAAGACACATGCACACATATGTTTATTGCAGCACTATTCACAATAGCAAAGACTTGGAACCAACCTAAATGTCCACCAATGATAGACTGAATTAGAAAATGTGGCGCATATACACCATGGAATACTATGCAGTCATAAAAAATGATGAGTTCATGTCCTTTGCAGGGACATGGATGAAGTTGGAAACCATCATTCTGAGCAAACTACCACAAGGACAAAAAACTGAACACCGCATGTTCTCACTCATAGGTGGGAATTGAACAATGAGAATACTTGGACACAGGAAGCTGAGCATCACACACCAGGGCCTGTCATGGGGTAGGGGGAGGGGGGAGGGATAGCATTAGGAGATATACCTAATGTAAATGATGAGTTAGTGGGTGCTACACACCAACAAGGCACATGTATATATATGTAACAAACCTGCACATTGTGCACATGTACCCTAGAACTTAAAGTATAATAAAAAAATAAAAAAAGAAAAGTTAAGCGCAATAGAAAAAAGAGAAAAAAGTGAATATTTTGCAATCTGATTGAGAGCAAATTAATACTTTAAGGAAATCATATTTTAATATGGGGGATCAATTTTAGACAGATTATTATAAATGATTTCCTTTTGATGATAATCAACTTAATCATATACAAAATTCCTTTCATAAATTCTCCTTCATGAACCTTCTGATGACTTAGAACATCTACAACACGCTTGGACTTTCTGACTTGTCCTAAACTTCTCTCTTTCCTAAATAATCAACCATTTTACTTTAAGACAAAAGTTTACCATAGGCAATCCTTTCTTATATGTTACTATCTTTTTTTAATAACCTTCCTTACCAAAAAGTACATCTTCAGAGTCATATCTTTCTTCATACTTCTTCCTCTTCTACTTACTAGTTCCTTTCTAGCTTACTTCATAAGTAACCATTCTTAATTCCATAATTTGAACTGACCTTTAGTCACTATAGGCAAAATGATGGTAATGGCCAGTTATGAAGTAAGTAACAGTTCTTAAGTTCATAATTTGAATTGACTAACTTCTTTAATTTGATTTGACCTTTAGATATTATAACTTCTGAATTAGACAAAATTAGATTTTTCAATAAGACTAGATCCTGGGAGGCTTCTGGCCTCTAATGCTGTCCAGAGAGATGCTGAATGAAACAAATCATTAATAGCAGAAGGAAAATGATAGGCATAAACTTTAGGGTATGGAAACGTGGGGCAGTGCTTGAATCGTAGTAGCATCCCTATTTTGATAATAATGTCCCTTTCTATTAAGGGAACTGGGTAGCCTGGCATTACTAGAAACTCCTTCTGTAAAACTTGTGTTTCAAACGGGCACTCCATTGTGGACAATGGAAAGTTGTGGACAACTTTCCTCTTAGACAGAGAGGAAAGTTTTTCTGCATAAGCACTAAGGAAAAAGTAATTTGGCCCTGTGTCAAAAAGAAATGAAATTTAGGTGCCTATGATGTAGGGGACCATCTATTATGTCTAATTCTGCTCTGAGATTCCCCTTTTGAGGACCTTTCTTTGGGAACTTGCATACAGATAGATTCTGATATAAGGCCATAAATAACGTACGGAATTTCTGACCATTTTCCCTGTCTTTTGCAGAACAGATCTAGCTGTAGGATGGTGTCAAAATTAAGGCTACCATTGACCATCTATTGTTCCTGACTTGCTAATTGGTAATGTGGCCAAACTGTGTTACAGTACAATATTAGGTGTTTTTTCCACAAGTTTTCAAGGTTGGATTGTTCCCAGTGGTTGAGAGTGCAGCCAAGAAGAGAATCAGGTGGGACTGAGACAGTTTCCCATGTTTAGCTGTGGAGGAAAATAAGGGAAAACGTAAGGATCTCTGGTCTAATGCCTCTCATTGGACACCCCCTGTGGAGTGCCCGTGCCAGAGATGAGGTCCTCTAGGGCATCCCCTGTATGGTCCTTTTCTTAGTGTGCCAGATGTCTCTGGCCTTAGAGTGTCAGATGTTTCTGACCTTAGATAGGCGCTGGTGCCACTTGAGCCACTTGAAGGAGGATCCTGCCATAGCTGGTGACCTATAAGTTTCCCTTGGCTTTGGGCATCCCTGTAGTCAGTCAAATTAGTGCTTTTTCCCCCAGATGGTTTCCTTAACTACTGTGGTAACCATAGTTTGAAGGTCAAGGAACTGTAGACTGCCTAGCTTAAACTTGTTAGAGACTGGCCTCTTAATAAGGGAATAAAATGCCCTAATTTGGACAATGGAGAAAATAATGTGACATGTACCACCATGTCTCTTGTGTTAACGTGCAGCATATTACACAAGGTGGTCCCCCTAGGTCAGGGCCATTCCACACACACAAAATCCCTACTTTGTTTAGGCAGGGAAAAGGTCCCAAGTATAAAATTAATGAGAGCCTTTCAGTTCCCCATATAGCATCTGCAGCCATTATAATTCTCTCTTTAGGAGAACTGTGCTGCATTGGCCTAAATTTATTATTGGGACTTAATATCTTTGCCCACTTATCGCTTAATATGCCATAAAATAAACATGTCTGTTCACAAGTAGGAAAGATCTGAAGCTGTGATGTTATTCCTGCACATACACCTCACTGATGTAGGGATATGTCTTGTGCCTGGCAGCCTAATTGCTCTGTTCCCCAACCAGGTTATCGTGTCATGGGAGTCTTCCAGCAGCAGGCACTCTAATGGCTTTTAACTGCCTGACCCCTGCCCACGAGGGAGCAGCTTGGACACAAGAGGACAGAAAGGGATAAAGAAAAATAAATTGTACATCCTTGCTGGCTCGCCTAATTGGTGGTACTGGATGGTGCCGCACAGTTGCAGGCTCTTGGTGTCTCAAAGAATTAGAAGAGACACATACAAATAGCAAAGCAAAGCAGCAAAAGTTTATGAAGCCCAGTATTACACTCTCAGAGAGGGAGAGCACACTGACCTCTGCAAGATGAGATCAGCCCTTGTTTGTTACATTTCATGGCCTTTTATATGTTTCTCCTCACTTGCTTACCCTCACTTTCTCTTGTAAGCTAACTCCTTATCCTTACTTTTCCCTCCTTGTGCCTTAACCTTACTTTATTTTTTGTAATCCAATTGCTCATCCTTATTTTTCTTTTTCTTTTTTTTGACCAAATTCTTACTGCAGGTCCTTCTGACTTATTTTCCTTATCTTGCATGTTCCAACTCACTGCTTATTTTCTTCTTTACCTACTGTTTTTGCCCTTATTTCATATGTTCTGTTTCTGCTATCTTACATGTTTTGATTTTGCTGTTGCTTAAGGTAGCCTATGTCCAAGGGCCCCCTTCACCCATGACTTCCTCTGCTATTATCCTGCCTCACAAGATGTCTGCCAATTCCAAAGAGGATTTTCAAATAAAGAGAGATAATGGGTGGCATATAGTCACATTCAAGCAGTCCCTGTACTATCAGTTTGATACAGCAGTCTATCTTCAGCCTTTCCTTGGGTTTCCAAGTTCAGTCTATCTCATTCCCCAGAGGCTTACTGCTACAGAAGTAGGAAGAAGAGTTTTCTGCTGTCAGATCCTTATTGTAGGTTTAAGACCTATGGGACAGGATGGTACATTTCTGTTCATAGCCCCTATTCTCCTTAAAGTCTCCCCCACCCCAAGCTGGTGCCAGTTTCTACAAGTCTGTTCAAATTCTATTCAGAAACTGGATACACAAATAGAAAATTCTAAAATCATGAAAGAAAGGGAAAAAAGAATTACGAAAACTCTACATATTTATGTGTATACTCAATTTAATTAATAATAGAGAAATGTCAAATACTCTTATTAAGGAGATAACAATTTTACCTATCAGAGTGTCCAGTATCGAAAAGAACAACACCAAAAGTTGGTGTGAGTGTAGGAAAAGAGGCACAAACTTGCACAGCTGGTCAGAGACCATCTAGAAGGCAGGTTGTAAATATATGACAAAAGTCCTGTGAAACTGCAAACATTTCATCCTAAAAGTTCAACTTCTAATAATTCATATTCAGAATGAATTGAAGTAGACAAAGTTGTAAGTGCTAGAATATTCATTGTGACATTTTATTTTATTTTATTTTATTTATTTATTTTTGAGATGGAGTCTTGCTCTGTCGCCCAGGCTGAAGTGCAGTGGCCGGATCTCAGCTCACTGCAAGCTCTGCCTCCCGGGTTTACGCCATTCTCCTGCCTCAGCCTCCTGAGTAGCTGGGACTACAGGTGCCCACCAACTCGCCCGGATAGTTTTTTGTATTTTTTAGTAGAGACGGGGTTTCACCGTGTTAGCCAGGATGGTCTCGATCTCCTGACCTCGTGATCCGCCCGTCTCGGCCTCCCAAAGTGCTGGGATTACAGGCTTGAGCCACCGCGCCCGGCCGTGACATTTTATAAGGATTGAAATCTCCATTGCTTACTGGACCAGACATGGGAGTTAGTGAAGGTGCAAAACATTTAACCTAGTGGAGACAGCAAGTAGTGGGAACTATGGGAAATTTCTATATCTAAAGGTTTTTAGATTTCAAAATTACTGTAAGGCCCAAACCAAACACCAGTTTGCTGCAATTGGTTTACAAATTTCAAAACTTAGAAATACCATAAATGTCTGAAGATAGGTGAATATGTTAATCAAATTACAGAACCACCCAGTAGAGCACTCTTTATATATAAAGTGGGAATACTATGCCCTGTAGATGTAAGCTGATATGAGAACATTGTCCTTAAACTACCTGGCAGATGCTATGTGTCAATAAGTGATAGCTTTTCTTCCTTAAGTGAAAACTCTCCTAGAGAGAGATGTAGTAGGCAGAATTCTTCCACAGCGAGCCACAGAAACACCACTTACATGGGCTTAAGCAAAAAAGAACACTTCCAGGCTCACATAACTGAGAAGTTTAAGGGGTGAACTTCAAACATGGGTAGATGCTGACTTCAAGCAATACAGGTCTTATTTTTCCAGTTCTGTTTCTCTTTCTTTGGTTTTGTTGTCAGGCAGGTGCATCTCATGCTGCGGCAAGATGGCCATCCACAGCCCCAGGTGTAAATCCTAGCAATGTTGCAACCTCCTGTGAAATCAAGCACCTCTTCCTCATGGCTCTACAAAAATCCTAGTTATGGCTCTTAATTGCCCCAGACTTTGGTCATGTGTCCACACTTAGCTATAAGGAACATGGCTGTGCTTTGGTCAAGGATAGGCCAAGGTAGGATGTTTACATCCTGCGTGACTCAGCGAGTTTATAGTGCAGGCGTATAACTCCACTTGTTATCACAGTCATGTAGCCATAAAATGAGAAGGCCATCACTTTGCTCTAAGCCACTATTGTCTGTAAAATGTACAATTGCTCTGCTGACATTGTTCAGTGCTTGCACCCAGAGCAAAAGAGAGAGAGAGCCAGAGCTGTTCATCTTTGCAGACAGACAAGGGGAGCTTGAGGACACAGCTCAGTTTGTTCATGCCCAGAGACAGAAAGAGTAAACTGTTGACCCTGAAGGCAAAGGAGAGCCAGCTGCACAGCTGTGTGTAGGAGCCACCAGACTAAGCAACCAAGACAGGGTGGACAGCGTGAGAAAGTTGTTGATGAGAACTGCTGCTGGATAAAATCATCTTTCACCTGCCCATGGCACCCCGAGTGTTCTTTCTGCTCATCCACCCACTACCTTCAGATCTCAGCATGAGCTGGAATCTGACCCTAGGCAGGACAATAGGCACAGTTGTGAACCTGACATTTGGCAATGTTGGCAGGATGAGGTGAGTGGGTCTTCAGCCCTTGAGGGCTCCCGGGTCAGCTATATGGCCACAGCATGAACTGTGGTACCTGGTGGCAGTGGTGCTGCTTAAGTGCGCCCCAGTGGAAACGTGGGAGGCAGTGGATGGGTCTCCCATGAGTGTTGAGAAAGCACTGAAGCAGCTGGAAGCACATAGCACCAAGAAGGAATTCACCTTTGCTGGCAGAGTTGGATGGGTGTTTCTGACTGCACTGTGGGAAGTACATGCTCAGTCCCACAGTGGCTGCAGCTGTGCCAACAGGTTAGCACAAGGGCAAGATACTCTGGGAGATGGGTATGTGGCAGGCTATGTTTGATCTGAATACCCGGGGGCCAGATGATGAATGCCTTACCTCCCACATAAGGAATCTTGTGCTGGACACAGTGTCCCCCGAATGCTTTTGGCTCGCTGGCCGCTCTCCTCACCCTGTATGTGGGGTGCTGCACACATGAAGTGACTACAGCTATGGCAGCCCTCGGGGAGGCAGAAGGCTGTCAGTGGGACTGGGGAGTCCACACCATAAAGAAGGGGAAGATACCTCATCCTCAGCCACCCCATGAGATAAAATGGGGACCTTCATGGAGATGTGGATTGATTTAATTGGAGCTGGGGTTGTTCGCGAGAAAATTAACAGGCAACCCAATGGAATGCTGTTGGCTCTGTGGAGGCAAGTGTCCTCAGAACAGCAATTCTGGGAAATGCCCAAGAAGGGGCAAAACAATGTTGCTCAACCCAGCCCTGCCCGGAAACTTCAACTCAAGGACTCTTTGCAGACAGGTGAAGATACGGGGCCTTTTTTGTTTGATTAGAGAACTGGCTGAGGTGCTCGGCTTGGGGGAGAACTGGATGACCAGAGAGAGGCCATATGCGGAGCTGGCAATTCACTGGTCCCCCACTAATGTACAGCAGATCTTTGCTCTGGTAAATACTAGTGCAGACTGCAGTCTTTTTTATGGGAACCCAGATAAGTTTCCAGGCAAAGCTGCATTTATTGATGGTTATGGGGGCCGGTTGGTGAAACCTGTGTCTCTGCATCTTGGCATTGGCCGCTTGGCTCCCCACCTGTACACTGTGTATGTCTCTCCCATACCTGCATATATTCTGGGGGTGGACATCTTCTATGGTCTGGACTTACACACCAGGGCCAGAGAATTCAGACTCTGGGCTCGTGTAGTAAAGCTGGTCCTGCGTGGACATACACATCACCAGTTCCAAGTTCTGCCACAACCCTGGTGGGTTACCTGCACTCATCAATACCACTTGCCGGGGGGCATACAGAGATAACTGAGACTATTAAGAACTCAGAGGAGATGCAAATAGTGTGTGGCACCCATAGCCCCTACAATTCTCTGGCATGGCCAGTCAGAAAGCCTGATGGGACTTGGCAGATGATAGTGGATTATCGGGAATTGAATAAAATAACACCTCGTCTACATGTAGCTGGACCTTCCATCACAGACTTGATGCGCTGCTTGACAATAGAACTGGGACAGTATCACTTTGTGATAGGACTTGACTAAGTCCCATTCTTTTCCACTGACATTGCTCCAGAGAGCCATAAACACTGTGCCTTCAGGAGAGGGCAACGATGAACTTTCACAGTGTTGCTGCAGAGCCATATGCAAAACCCCACCGTGTGTCATGATCTTATTGATAATGTCATGCTAACCTCTGATTCTCTTGCAGGTTTAGAAGTGGCAATGACCCTCTTGCCTGGGATTGGGATGATGCAGCTGAGACAGCATATCTGGTATCCAAGTGTGCTATTTCAGGCACAAGCCCTGTGAGCAGTTGACCAGGGGTGCCTGTCCAAGCTAAATGTGCAATGACTACAGATAGCTTGAGTTAGGGCCTATAGCAGCACACAGAGTGTCTGACTATGCCAATAGGCCTTCAGTACCAACTATAGAAGGAAGCTGAACTCTGGTATTCCTTGATAAAGAAGCAGTTAGTAATAGCGGGATGGGTGTATTCATGGATAACTACCCCTGCCCCCTGAATTGAGAAAGCAGTTAGTAACTGTATATACTGCCCTTCAGGCTCACACGAGCATTGAAGCACAGGCTATAGTCATCATGCAGATGACTTACCTGATAACAGCATGGATGTGCTTACGGATAGTGACCTCCTGCCCGCAGACTGGAACAGCACAGGAATCCACTTTAGCAAAGTGGGGCACCTACTTGGAACAGTGGAGTATGCTGAGTACAAGTCCCTTAACAGCAGAGTTGCAAAAGGTCTTAGGGTCTGTAGTCCTAATGCAAAATAAGGCCATGGGGCCTAAGACATCCCTAGACCCTGAGCCTTTACCGTAATGAAGGGCATCCCCCCATTCCTAATAAGGCGTGGTATACAGATAGGTCTAGCCAGAGTACTGCTGCTGCCTGGATTGTTGCTGCAGTCCAGCCTAGTACTGACACTATATGGTTTAATACCAAGTGTGGGCAAAGTAGCTAATAAGTTGAACTCAGAACAATATGGATGGTGATCACCAGGGACATGACACCTATGGTAATCTGAAGCAATAGCTGTGCAATTTATTGAGGCTTAACCTTGTGATTGATTACCTGAAATTTACAGAATTAGCTAGTTAGTTACTAACCCCACGTAGGGCCAGGCCATGTGGCCAGATCTATGAGAGGAAGGACGACCTTTTCCAACCAGGTATGGGGACAAACGGTAATCTGTTAGTGCCTGCCCCAACACCCCCAAAGCAGATGAAGAAAAGCACCTGGTGATGGCCATGGACCCTTCAAGCCCCTCATTGCAGATGGTTGGCTATCCTAGCCCCATGTGGGGAGGCTCTGCAGTATGATTTACATGTTACTCCTTGGGTATTTAATGGATGGCCTCCATGATTAACTGTTTGTATGGGAATACCCAGGGAAGGGACCCTCCTGTGTAGCTTATTATAAGTTCCCCTGTGACTTTGGCATGGGTACAGGACCCAAAAGAACCATGAGAAGCGGATAAGGTGTGGTATCATCAACCAGGGCAGAAGCCCTTGGTGGCTGCACTGTCATCCAGAGATGAAAAGTTGGCCTGTATTTTGCCTGAGGAATGTGATTTACCCCTGTCTTGCCCTGGCACATGCATCCAGCTTCTGTAAATAACTGGACATGGCCAGAGACTTGGGCTCCCATGGACAATGGTCAGGATGCAACACAATGAGCCTTGGATAGGGGTGTCACAAAACCCATTGCAAGCCTGCCCCCTGGCTGACTCATAGTGTCCATGATGGATGGCGCCGGCTAATGGGAGAACACATGGTCCCTCCTTTGCAGGTACCACAATGCATAAAGCAGCACTGGGGTAAAGTCACTGTGGGATGACTAGCTGATGAAGTTTGTGCAAACATAACACGTGTCGCCGCACCAACGCGGTGGTGGAACAAGCAGCCTTACCAAGGACAGGCCCCCATGGACTTTGTGCCCCTTTGGAGTTTATGGGTCTGCGGGGACACTGGTTGGCCAAATCTGCCAGCCAATTGGACTGGACATTGTACCTGGGGGTGGCCTTATGTGCCTGCCACTTGCTTCCCACATTGCCTAGTCGCCTGCATGAGTGGAAGGTGCTGCATTCCCACTTTTTGCGAGTGCAGTGGGCCCCTTGGTGGCTGTACCCCTTAGCAAGAAGTATCCCTAAAGCCGGTGTCGTTACTGTAGAAATGCAAGTTATAGCCCTTGCAGAGCACACAGTTCAGGGCCCAAGTTACATCCAAGTTGCTCTCCTTTTACTAACTGATAATGTTAATCAGATGAGGAAGGTGATGCTGCCAAACCAGATGGCCTTAGACATAGTCACAGCTGCCCGTGGTGGCACCTGTGCCCTTGTAGGAACACAATGCTGTACATTTATCCCTGACTACCACCAGAACATAACAGCAGCCTTACAAGGGGTATCACAGGAGATTAAGGTGATTGAGCACCTTACCTCCTACAGAGACATTGAGCATCTCTGGGCTCTGGCCTATGGTGGGCTCTCATAATCACAGATAGCATAGCAGGAATATTAGTGATAGGTTGTTGCTCCCTGTACTGTTGCTGTGACCTGTGAGTTCAGGGTGCTGCCCTATGTACACAGATCCCCACTAAGAACTCCCTTAGCCTAGGGGGTGGAACGTAAGACCTGTGTGCCAAGCCTGTATATCAAACCTATGTGCCCAAAACTTATGTGTAAAGCCTATGTGTGTATATCAAGTCTATGTACCCAAAGCTTATATGTATAACCTGTGTATCCAAGGTCTATGCCTCCCTTGGCCCAGGGGGTGGAATGTAAGGAACATGACTGTGTTTTGATCAAGGATAGGCAAAGGTAGGATGTTTACATTCTGTGCCACTCAGTGAGTTTAGAGCACAGGCATGTAACTCTACTTATTATCACAGCCATGTAGCCATAACATGGGAAGGCCATCACTTGGCTCTAAGGCACTATTGTCTGTAAAATATATAATTGCCCTGCTGACACTGTATAGGTGCTTGCAGCCAGAGAGAGAGAGATGGACAAAGTGGGGCCAGGACACAGCTCAGCTTGCTTATGCCCAGAGAGAGAAAGAGTTAAGCTGCTGACCCTGAAGGCAAGGGAGAGCCAGCTGCATAGCTGTGTGTGGGAGCCACCAGACTAAGCAGCCAAGACAGGGAAGACAGTGTGAGAAAGCTGTTGATGAGAGCTGCTGCTGCTGAATAAAATCATCTTTCACCTGTCTATGGCACCTCAAGTATTCTTTCTGCTCATCCACCCATTCCCTTCAGACCTCAGCATGAGCTGGAACCTGGCCCTGGGCATGACAATTGGCATAGTCGTGAACCTGACATTAGCCAATCAGTGAGATTCAAGTTGGCCAGCCTTGGATTAAGAAGTCAAACCTGAAGCCAGGGGCTCTAGTACCTAAATTGGTGTCCTGGCTGTTACCAATGGAGAGTCTTTACTGTGAGTCATCCAAGTTCTCGGTGTTTTGAACAAAGAATTAGACAAAATGCAAAAACAAAGCAACAAAAAACGAAGCAATGAAAGTACAGATGTATTGAAATGAAAGTACACTCCACAGATTGGGAGCAGGCCCAAGCAAGCACCTCAAGGGCACTGGTTACAGAATTTTCTGGGGTTTAAATACCCTCTGGAAGTTTCCAATTGGTTACTTGGTTAGACCCTATGTAAATAAAGTAGAGGCCTGTGACCAGTCTGATTGGTTGCCTTCAGTGACCAGTCAGAGGATGAAGTGAAGTTACAGAGTTACAACTTATGCAAGCATCTGATTGGCTGCAGGAGGAGACCAATCAGAGGCTGAAGTGAAGTTACAAGGTTATATCCTTATGCAAATGAAGACTAGACCAGTGACCAGTCTGATTGGTTGCAGTGGGGGACCAATCTGAAGAACTTTCCATTTTTCATCTGGGACACATGGAAAAGGGCAGGGGGAGGGGGTGGGTATTGCAGAGGGAGTAGCCTCTGATCCTTTTGTTACTTAGATGTAGAAAGTTGTGGTTTTCCTTTTGATTCAGTTCTAGGAAGTCAGCACAAATAGGCCTTAGGTTCCCTGCCTCCAGATATGATTCTCTTGCCTCACTGACAATGATGGAGGAATGGGTCTCCATGTAGGAAATCGAGATGTCATATCCAGGAGAAGGAGAACTGGATCTGGGCAAAAACAGATGTTCTATGTAGCAGATATCACATCATATCTTTATCTTTCTGAGGGCCTAATGCATTGTCTTGCATACATGCACATAGTAGGGTCTCAGTAAGAAGAACTGAAGTTTAAAAATTGCCAGGAGCCTGCAAGAGCGCCCCTTATTTTTTTTTCTCTGCACATGGGTGTCATTAACCCAAGTGTGTAAACCCAAGTGTTGATAGCAACTGCCATCTTGGCTTCCTTTTTTATCCTTACAGTGCTATTGCAAATTCTTGCCTGCTGTGAGACTATAGGTATTCTTTCAAGTATGTTATTATCACCAACACCTGCTTGTTGTGCAATATGTAATAATAAACACCATCACAGTGGAAATCATGGAGTGTACTAGATGCTCACAGCAGCCCATCTAAATAGATAGAAACAGTTAAAGATAAATTTTTTTTTACATATTTTTACACAAATATAAATCACAGTCATCTTTTAACAAGCACAGGGCAAATATTTGCATGGATCTAATTAATTGCTAGGCTGACTTAAGTACATATATGTAAAATATCATAAAGAAAAATAATATTCCCGCTCTAGGCAATGTTTGTTTTTTCTTTTTGGAACATAACTTCATCTTGTGGTATATTTTTCTAGTACTAATGAGCCAAATTTGAAGGAGATGAAAGCAACAAGAACGACAAGATTGGCTTCAAGGACTTTATTGTTACAGATTTTCATCATTTCTGCCATGGCATTTCTTTTGTTAACCTCAAAAGATCATGCATGATCCAGGTTGGGGGTGGATATTTTTGCTCCATTGCATTTCCTACATAATTAGCCATTTGTATAATGAATTTCTCTTCCCATCCTCCTACCCAGTATGATTTCATGTCTTCTTTAAGCACCAACCTTAGCAACCCTTACTGTGTGCAGGAGGAAGGAATGCCCTTTTCTGGTACTTACTTAATTAGAGCCTGTGAGGTCTTAGACAGTGGATTCTGCCTTTTGGGAATAAAAAGCAGGCTGGGGTTGGCGGCTCATGCCTGTCATCCCAGTACCTTTGAGGCTAAGCAAGAGGATCATTTGAGCCCAGGAGTTCAAGACTAGCCTGGACAACGTAACAAGACCCAGTCTCTACAAAAAGTAAAATTATCTGGGCATGGTGGCACATCCCTGTGGTCTCAGATACTCAGGAGTCTGAGGTGGGAGGATCATTTGAGCCCGGGAGGCTGCAGTGAGCCATGATTGTGCCACCACACTCCAGTCTGGGCAACAGAGTGAGACCCTGTCTCAAAAAAGCAAAACAAACAAGCAAACAAACAAAAAACAAATAAACATATCCACAAATACAGCCCAAATAAAAACCCTGGTAATGTTCTAAGGGCTAAAAGAAGTTCCTCTGAATTTCCTACCCTCTCTCCCCAGACACCTCTCCTTCAAAAATTATACCACTTTTTGTCTCCGTAAGTACTTTTCCTGAGCAATTTCATTCACATCAGTCAGTCTGGTTCCCTGAAAAAAAAAAAAAAAAAAGGGTGGGGAGCATTTTCCAGTTGCCTTTAGGGTCTGACTATGGGAAAATCCCTGCTCCAGACTCTCCTCCCTGAGTGCTTGCAAAGCACAGCACAAATGAAGCAAGGGCGCTGACACTTGCAACTTGGAAGGAGTCAGGGGCAGAGAAAGAAGGAATGGTTTTTCACATGCTCTGTTCAGAATGTGGCAGTTCTATGATTCATCTTATCACGAAGAGGTAACAACACTTACTGGAGAGAAGTGAGTCCATTTAGACCACGTCTGAGAAATTAATCTCAACACACTTATTCATTCACTAATTTATTCATTCATTCTTTTATAAAGCAGCACCAGCTAAACTACGACCATGGGCAATAGATGTAATATCCCCATACCTCAGTAAAAGGGGGATGATGATGTTATCTATTCCATAAGGTTGCCGTGAAGTATGAGCATCAGTGTAATCAGTGTAAAGTAGTCAGCACAAAGATTGGCATCCAGGACAGCTTAGTGCCTGTTGGCAGGCATGTTTTTGTCACTGGAGAAAAGGACTCTTCTTTTTGACTTCCAAGTCATTCAGAACCAAGTCACTCCTGGGAATCCTGTTTATTTTGGAATAGAAAGAAAAAGATATTTCAAAAAACAAATGAGGTGGAGATTTTTGCTGTATATTCTCTTTGCCCTCCCAATGAGATAGCCACTAGCTACATGTGGCTATTTACATTTAAATTTAAATACGTTAAAACTAACCAAAATAAAAAATTTAATTCCCATTGGGCACAGTGGCTCACTCTAGTAATCCTAATGCTCTGAAAGGCCAAGGCAGGAGGATCGCTTGAGGCCTGGTGTTTGAGACTAGCCTGGACAACATAGTGAGACTCAGTCTCACAACAAAAATTCTTAAATACATAAAATTTAATTTCTCACTCACACTAGCCACATGTCAGGCGCTCAATAGCCACTTGCGCCTTAGTGACTACAGCGGTAGTAAAGACAGAAATCATTTCCGTCATCATAGAAAGCTATTGAACAATGTTATTTAGGCTGCATTCTCCTATTAGACTATGCATACCTCTCTTGCTTAAATGTATTCCATTAAATACTCATTAATTTCCTACATATATACGCAGAAAGCACAGAGTTAAATTCAGTGGGATTACAAATATAAATATCCCTGCCTTTAAGAGACCTCAGGCTTACCACCATCTATGAGGAGAGGTAAGACATGCTCATGACTGACAATACACATAGTAGGTGATGGCTCAATATTCATTAGTACGTGCAGTACATAGGGCTAATAGTGATGGATCTCTGCAAGACTGTTGGGTCTCTCCAAGAAAGAAACTTCCATCGAAACAAAAATAGTAGCAGTTTCTCAATTCTAGGATGGAAGCAGAAATTAGCCCATTTGGCAGTGGAGTGAGTGAGGGCTTCCTGAATTCTGAAAAAGATCAGTTCAGGAAGCTTTACAATCATATAGCTCTAGGGCAAGTATCTACCCATTCTTCATAGGGAAGTTCTGAACAGGGAAACTAGAACAAATACGAATGCTTAAGTGCATCACTACCAACATTATTAAAATGTCAACTGACTTTTAATCTCCCTTCAGGGGAAGCTGGATACTTATCAAAAGATTAGAGATGTAGACTTACAGAGAAAGACATCAAAAGAGCATTCTTGATATATGAGATGCATAGACTGTACTCTTAGTGATGTCTGGAAGGAGCTGAAGGGAGGAGCAGCCATATGCGTTCCCAGGAGGTGTATGGCTGGTGCTGCCTACTTATCAACATTTGGTATCCTCCTCCCTGTTGTGATTTCATGTTATCTTTTAGCATTGGTAAAGGTTGCCATCATGGTCACCTGGTGTGTGCTGTGCTTTGGAGAAGAATGTGAGGTATACATGCCATGTCTTTGCTTTGGGGTTACAGAGAGTTGAGACACCCACAACAGTCTGAGATCCAGTGACAAGTCAGCATGCAGTGACTGGGAGAACATAATTAAGCAGCACCAGAGTTCAGCTAACACATTTATATTTTTAATTTTATATACCTGGAATGGTGGAACTACAAGCTAGGAGAACCTGAGTCCTGATAACATTGCTGAGCAGAGCTTCCTTCTCAGTTTAGATTTATATGTGAAAAGAGACATAAATTCCCTTCTTCTGCAAGCTATGTTACGTGGGGTCTCTGCTCCACTCGGCCTAAATAATCACATAATAAACTCTGTCACTGGAAAATAAACTAGAACATATTAAAGACTGAGTATTATTATTGTTTAAAAACACTAAATGGAATTCATTTTATTCAGCATATATACTTGTCAAATTGTACAGAAAAACAATAGTGAAATTATTTTTTAATTGAAAATATGTACAGCTATTTAAAATTCCTTCAAGTCTTAATCTAGTAAAACTCTTCAAGTCCACAGGAATAGCTAAATGGTGCACTTGCTTTAAAGTCTGCCAAACTGACTATGTCTAAACTTATTTCACGGGGAAATCACTGCCTTGCCATTTTAAGATATAAATCAGGCAGTACTAAAGAAGGGTCCTTTCTTATCCATGTTACCCAGATGTCAGCTTGGGTCACCTTACCCTTAAGAAGTTTAATGCCTTCCCAAGATTTCTTCAAACTCTGAGGTGTTTGTTTTTCTTAGCTGCATCTGGCTCTAGTTTCTGGCATCTGCTGATACTGTCCAATGTGCATCTTGCAGCTGGGTAGTTATCTCATTCTCGCATAACCGCTTCTTCTTGATTTTCTCGCTCCGAAATACTACTCTTATGGGACATCTGTGTGTGCTGACTAGAGATTTGGTGGAAATGGTAAAAAGGAATGGACCAGTTTAGCAGTTAATTTCAACATGTATATTAGACTTCCCTGTTCTTCAAAAGCCTTTGGGCCATGTCCTCCAACTGGGATTCTAGCCACCTACCACTCTATCAGGCTTTTACTTTCTTCTCTCCTTTGTTTTCCACAATATGACTTACAGTTGACTTCTTGGACAGAGTAGTTTAGCTCTCTCCTTGGTGGGAGTATCTAATCCATATCCTCAGGGTCACACTTTCCTTCTCTAAACATTTTATCACAATATTTTCCTAAAAATGACCATTCTTTGTCTAAAATGAACTCTGGTGCCTACTGGCTACATTTGGACCCATTAGCTATTCTCATGGGGGAAATGAAATCCAATCTATCTTACTTTGTGGTTAAGCAGTTACTTTTCTGGTTTATGACTTCATAGCTTAAAGTAAAAAAAAAAAGAAAAAAGTAATGATATCCTAGTCTTTAAAAACGTTAGAATAGAACCCAATTTAGTATATTCAAATATCAAACTGCTATTGCACTCAGTATTTTTGCTTTTCCTCCAAGTATGATCAAGCCTGTCCTGTATCCTTTTGCTTCAGTGCTCTCAGAAAGATCAGTTCCATGAGGGTGACAGAAGGTCTTCAAGATCTTGACCTTGTAACTCCAGTCTTAGGCTTCTTGCATGTCTCATGTCTCTGGGGATAGCTTTTCGTACCTCCTCTGGTTACCAATTTCTAGCTCCCTTTTTCCATTTCCTTGTGTCCACTCCACTTACATTCTTATTAAGTGTGGACTTCAAACACTTACTTGGATGCACTTATTACCACCATAGCATTCCCGGCTTCTTTAAGCACTGGGGGAATATATTCTGTCTATTGCCTGTATGTCTCTTACAGCCTCCAGTACAGAATGTTCCTCAATAAATATTTGTTGTATTAAAAAATGTAAGATGTGCTTCTTCCAGTTGTTAAAAGATATTTAAATTATTTGTTTTTTTAACTTATGAAAGAGTCCAATTTGTTTTACTCTAGCGGATTCAAGGCCAGATGCAGAGAGCTTTTGGCTAATGTATTAGTCATAGTTCTCCAGAGAGGCAGGACCAATAAGACGGATGAATGGATAGATAGATAGATAGATAGATAGATAGATAGATAGATAGATAGATATGTAGATAGATAGACAGATGACAGAAGATTTGTTAGGGAAATTGGCTTTCATGATTATGGAGGCTGAGAAGTCCCATAAAACTTTCTGCAAGCTGGAGAACCAGAGAAGCCAGTAGTGTGGCTCAGTCCAAGTCGTAAAGCTGGAGACCAGGGAAGCCAATGGTATAACTCTCAGTTTGAGATCAAATGCCCAAGAGCCATGTGAGGCTGCTGGTACATATCTCAAAGTCCAAAAGGCTGAAGAGCCTGGAGTTCCGATATCCAAGGGCAGGAGAAAAAGCACGTCCTACTCCAAAAAGAGAATAAGAAGGAGAGAAAGGGAGAATTTGCCCTTCTTCCATTTAGGACCCCAGTTGATTGGACAGTGCCGCCCACATTGAGGGCGCGTCTTCCACACTCAGTCCATGGACTCACATGCCTATCTCCTCCAAAATCACCCTCACAGACACATCCAGAAACATTGATTCACTAGCCATCTACGCATCCTTCAATTTAATCAAGTTGATACCCAAAATCAACTGTCACAGTTACAGAATCCTATTCAATTTAATATCCAATTTTATTTTTTAGTCAGATTCAGCTGTTTATACAAATAGCTCATGTTTTCATTAGCATTTGCAAGACTGATCATATTTTTCTTCACTTTTTCACTTTACCCTCTGGGGAAAAAAGTCAGATTTAGAATGCTATGCTAAGATCAATCTTTGAACATGTTAAAAGGACAGTTCCCATTGATTAGTTTCCTTTCTTTACCCCTTTCACACCTCAGTGACCAATGTAAGACTCAGTTGGCTTCTATGTTCTTTGGTTTCTAATATTTTAGATATAGGATTTAAAAAAAACAAATTAATTTTAGAGAGCATATTTTATTTCCAATGTTCTGGTATATCCAGGGACTTTTAAGTCTCCTTAGCAAGATTTTATAAATGGGTTATTAAAATTAAGTACTTAATCAGCAATAAGTGTTTTTCACTTATTTTCTTTTCAGGATAAGTATTAAAAGAAATTTTATTGTGTCAACTCCTTTACTGAGAAACAACCCATACTCCTTGTGGTGCCTTTGGTGATTAAGGTATATTCCGTTGTGCCTACAATCACTGAAATGTCTTCTGTAAGTCTGCAATCTAATCATGAATAGCACAGTGGGTAAGCAAGAGCTATATATATAAAGGTGGAGTAGTTATCATTCAATGTGTGTCATGAATATACTCTTGTTTTGTAATCTCACGTTTCATAACTTCACTTCTGAGAGAGGAAATAGCATAGCTCCACTGTATACTGTAGGATTTATAGAGGCCTTCCCAGGAAAGTTTTTGAGTATCAGACTCTTGGCAATAGCTTTGGTTACTTCATTCTTCTTCCTAAAATCAGTCATTTCTGAGGCATTTAGCTGGCACCAGATTCAATTTCTTCAGAATTTCTATAGTTATTTTAGCCTACCACATAATTTAAACCTCAATTATATGCTTTTTATGTTAATATTGTTATAATTGTGTAGTACTGAGAGTTTTCATGACATTGGAAGAAGAACAGAAAAGCTTTAGTTTGAATGCTGACTTACTATTTACTATCCATTTGGCTTTACCCAAATCACATCCTGTCTGAACCTCTTTCTCATGTGAAAAAATGGGAATAATAACTTGCTCTGCTGAGTTTTCAGAATAATTTTATGTAAAGTACCTTTTGAGAAGTATTTCCCGAATAAATATTAGCTATTATTATAAGTAGCTATGTTTTATTTTTATCTCATCCAATACAAATGTAAGTTGTACATTCAGCAAGTATATATCAAAGATGGTGAAAGTTCAAGATTTCACCCTACTTACAAGCTAACAAATGTATTCTATCACAGTTTCATGGATGCTAGTAGAAAACATGACACTTGGCTGGGCGTGGTGGCTCACGCCTGTCATCCCAGCACTTTGAGAGGCCAAGGTGGGCAGATCACGAGGTCAGGAGATCGAGACCATCCTGGCTAACATGGTGAAATCTCGTCTCTACTAAAAATACAAAAAATTAGCCAGACGTGGTGGCCGGCGTCTGTAGTCCCAGCTACTCGGGAGGCTGAGGCAGGAGAATGGTGTGAACACG
>NW_012114364.1:2744636-2757561 GCF_000951035.1 Colobus angolensis palliatus | reverse complement strand
GAGGCTGAGGCAGGAGAATGGTGTGAACACGGAAGGCGGAGCTTGCAGTAAGCCGAGATTGCACCACTGCACTCCAGTCTGGGCGACAGAGCAAGACTCTTATCTCAAAAAAAAAAAAAAAAAGAAAGAAAGAAAATATGACACTTCTGGGATCAGAAACAAAAGGCAATTTGTTGCTGACAGCAGTAACCGCAGACAGAATCTTAGCATTTTGCAGCAGTTCTTCAAGCCCCCATTTTCTTATTGAAGAGGGTCAGAAGGTGACTGTAAATACAGTGAGTTCTTTGTAGGACAAGAGCCCTGGGAACTTAGGGAGCTTAGAGAACACAAATTGTTTTAAAAAGAAGTGAGTATGCCTGCCACTGCTCCAGGGAAAGATACTATCTCAATCTTCCAAGGCTGTAAGAAAATCTGCCCTTTTTTCTGAGGGACAGTATTTCTTTCAAGATTGTTTGCTTAAAAATGTCCTTGAAAAGATAGTTAGAAACAAAAGGCAATTAGTATCTTGTTCACAAGATATACAGAAATGTGAGAGACCTGTGGGAAATGGGCTTCCAACAATATACTTTATAGGATAAAATCAAAAAACAAGTTTCAGCTATGATAAAAATATTAGGTTGGTACAAAAGTAACTGCGGTTTTTGCCATTAAAGGTAATGGCAAACTTACTTTTGCACCAACCTAATAACTGGGATTAAACTAATTACTCTATAGTAAATAATATGAAACTGAAAAGATACATAGGGCAGTGGTTTTTAGGCAGTGGTCAATAGACATCAGAGGACTGATTCCTGAGAGAAGGCAAATGAATGATGTCTGTTCTACAACACTCTTTGTTCTCTGCTTAGAGACTTTTATAAAGCTCAGTGTAGAGGGGATATACCAAATAAAGCATGGCAGACTGGCTGAATCAAGAAGACAGAGAAAAGAGTTCAGGGAGGCTGAGGTGCCAGCCATGTTTAGGGAAGAATACTCAGAAAGAGGGAAATGCATAAAAAGCTCTAAAAATACGCAGTAGGAGTTCCATTTAAATGACAGTTGACTACTACGCTGCCTCATGAGGCTAGAACCCTATGAAGTCAGACCAAAAATAAGTGTTGTGAATTTGTAAGATAAATAGTTCCTAGATTTTGCACAGGTCTGGGAAACATTTAAGTTCTAACCACCTAGAATAGAGAGTCCTTGTTCAACACCTGAGCCATTACTTAAGACTCCAGAGAAGTCATGCCTTGATAGTGGTGCTAAATAGTCTTTAGAGTAAAATTACTCTAAACCTTCTCTTAAAAAGCTTGAAAACAAGACTTAAAAGGATAAAATTGATCACAAGTAATTTAACTACTTGCCAGAATGAAAGCCCAATGCCCTTTAAACAAATGCAATAAAATGCAGCACTTGAAAGCATGAAAATGACAATCCAGTAAAAATTTATTATACACACACAGAGGCAGGAAAATGTGACCCATTAACAGAAGAAAAATAGAAACAATGTAACGTATAACCGGTCAGCAGAAACATACCTAGAAATGACAGATATGATCTTAGCAGAAAACAACTTTCAATAATCCAGGTAGTTTTTAATGTTCAAGAATTTAAAAGGAAGCATGAAATAATGAATAGAAATGTGGAAAATATTTTTAAGATATTCAAATGGAACTTCTGGAGATGAAAAAAATATGATATCTCAAGTTAAAAATACTTTAAGAAATAAAATAAAACTATTTAAGAAATAGAAGCAGATTAGAAATTATGAAAGAGGCAATCCATGGACTTAAAATATAGTGATAGAAAACATCAGACAAAACAAAAAGAAAAAAAAGCAGTAACACTTGTAATAGAACCTCTGTAATTACGTGGGAGACAATGCATGAAACTGGGAACCAAAATGGAGGAGAGACAAAAAGTATTTCAAGAAAGAATAGCTGAAAATTTCCCAAATTTGATAAAAAGTATAAACTCACAGATCTAAGATTTTCAACGAAAAATGTTTGAAAACTGCCAATAAAGAAAAAAAAATTTTAAGTAAAAGACAGAGTAAAAGACACATTATATACAGAAGGACAAAAATAAAAATTACAGCACACTTCTTGTCTGAAACTATGCAAGACAGGAGACAATAAAATTACGTATTTAAAATTGTATTAAAAAATTAAGCTAACCTAGAATTCCACATCCAATAACAATATAGTTTAAAAATTAGAGGTAAGTTTTCAGACTATAAAATAAGTTCAGATTTTTAAGTCCCCAGTGGACCTACACTATAAGAAATATTCAATAAAATACAGTAGACTCTCTATAGCTGTGGGTTGTGCATTCATGGATTCAACAAATTATGGATAAATATTTTTTAAAGACTGTTGCGTCTGTATTGATCATAACATAGGAGTTATTAAGAAATTATTTCAGGCAGATAGTAAGGGTAAGGAGTCCTCGGTAGGCATAACTAACGGGTATCAACTCTATTGTCAGTTATGGTCTACAGGACTCCCACAAACGGTGGTAATCTTAATACTCATATTCTAACACTATATTTTAAACTTTCTTGTAAAATTTATCTCTTTTCATCTAGAAGCAGTCAAACTCCAAACGATGCTGTGAGCAGAGCCACACATGGACATGCCATTCTTCCGAGAACCCTTAGATTAACCTCAGATGAAGGCTCAACTGCTGTTCCCCCGCAGGACGCCCCCTTTCAGCAGGAAGCAGCCAGAAAGAATCGTCATCCAACACCCCAACAGCAATTAGCTTTACTTCTCTTTAGGGAGGAATAATGTAGGAGTTATTAAGAAATTATTTTAGGCAGGTAGTAAAGGTAAGGAGTCCTCAGTAACGCTTTTTCTTTTAATAAAAACAGCTCCCAAAACATTTCTTTTCTCACAGAAAGGCGGCCAGGCCAGCAACCATTGATATGCAAATGCAGGCGATTAGAAAGTAGGTCCACCCAACGTGGCTGTTCCCACCCTCTTCTTGTCACCACATGTGCCAGGTGTCATGGCCGCCTTCAGATAACACCACGTTTGCAGGACCTAACGGCGACCTGTATTCTCATATTAAAAGGCTAGAGTGGAAGGGTCAGGTTTTTTCAAGGGCTACATGAATGACATACCTGGTCAAACCAATCCCATGGGCCCTATACAAATCAGACACCGCCTCCTCCAGCCTCCCAATATAGCCAACTGCTTTCCGCAGCATGCAGGGTTTCTGCATTCAGAGACTCCCTCCCTCTGTACAGGGGAGACGTTTTCTTCTTTCTTTCTTCTTTCTTGCCTGTTAAACTTTTCGCTCCTTAAAACTGCTCCCATGTGTGTCGTGACGTTAATCGTATCGGTGCAAGACCAAGGACGCTGGTGTTTCTCCAGTCATCAGAACCACATCATTTATACGCAGACTTTTCTTGTCATTATTCTCTAAGCAATACAGCATAACAACTATTTATATAGCATTTAGATTGTATTAGGTATTATAAGTAATCTAGAAGTGTTTCATAATGTACGGGAAGATATGTGTAGTTTATACACAAATGCTAAACTGTTTTATAAAGGAACTTGTGCATCCATGAATTTTGGTGTTCTCAGAGGGCCCTGGAGCCAGTCCCCCACAGATACCAAAGGATGACTGTACTTTAAACAGAGGAATAATGATACTAACTGGATTTTATATTTACATACACACACACAAAAAGCAGTGAAAACATTAAGTAATGAGTAAATGTAAAAATATAGCTTTGTCTCTTTTTAAAATTTTTCTTTAAAATAAAGTTTACAGCTTAAAGCAAAAATATGAATAATGAATTGGGGTGTTCATAGTTAACAGTAACTTATATGGCCCCAAAAAGTAGAACAAAGGGACAGGCACCGGTGGCTCACACCTGTAATCCCAGCACTTTGGAAGGCTGAGGCAGGTGAATCACGGGATCAGGAGATGGAGACCATCGTAGCCAACATAGTGAAAACCTTTCTCTACTAAAAATACAAAAATTAGCCAGGTGTGGTGGTGTGTGCCTGTAGTCCCAGCTACTTGGGAGGCTGAGGCAGGAGAATCGTTTGAACCTGGGAGCCAGAGATTGCAGTGAACTGTGATCACGCCACTACACTCCAGCCTATCGACAGAGGAGACCTGTCTCAAAAAAAAAAAAAAAAAAGTAGCACAAAGAGTGAAAAGGACGTAATGTAACTATTGTATTGTAAGGTTGTTATAATGCAGATAAAGTGACATAACATTAGTTTACGGCATATTGAGATATTGAGATGTTTTAAAATGATTTTTATAAACCCTGGAGCAATCAACAAAAATTTTAAAAAAGATAAATAGGTAATAAGCCAAGAATGGACATAAAATGAAATAGTAATAATTCATCAATAAATCCAAAAGACAAAAGGAAAAGAGGGCAAAAGAAACAAAGAACAGACAAAGACAAGTAAATACCAAGGTCAGGCATTGTGAGACTGAATAAAAAAGCAAGACCCAGCTATATGTTGGAAATAAGAAATTTGTTTTAGATAAAAAGATGAAAGAAACTTAGAAGTGGAAAAATGCATAATATGATACACTAGAAGAAATCTAGAATGACCACATTAACATCAGAAAAGTTACTGTTCAGAACAAGGAATATTAGCAGGAATATTATCAGAATATTTACATTTTGCCGTCATAAAGATATCAATTCAGAAGACACAATAGGGTTAACCATGCATACATTCAATTATAAAGTTTTCATATAGAAGCAAAAATTGACAGAACTGAAAAGGGAAACAGACACATTTACAATTATTCATAGTTAAGTTGGAGACTTAAACACTCTCCTCTTAGGAACTGGTAGAACAAGCAGGCAGAAAATCAGAAAAATGTAGAAGCATTGAAAAACATTATTAACCATATTTACTCAATTGATATTTCTAAAACACTGCATGAAACAACTGCCAAATATACATCCTTTTAAAGTGCACATGAGGCCGGGCATGGTGGCTCATGCCTGTAATCCCAGCGGCCGATGTGAGCAGATCACTTGAGGTCAAGAGTTTGAGATCAGCCTGGCCAACATGGTGAAACCCTTGCTCTACTAAAAATACAACAAAAAAAATTAGCTGGACATGGTGGTATATGCCTGTAATCCTAGCTTAATCCTAGCTACTTGAGAGGTTGAGGCAGGAGGATCACTTAAACCTGGGAGGTGAGCTGAGATTGCGACACTACATTCTAGCCTGAGTGACAGAGCAAGACTCCATCTCAAAGAAAAAAAAAAAAAGCACATGGAGTTAAAAGGACTGAAATCAGAAATTGTTTTAACACCGTTGTGGAATTAGATTATACATAAACAGCAGAACAATAGCTAGAATAACCTCAGCATTTTGACTTTTAAACACTTCTCTAGTAAGTATCCATGGTCAAAAAAGGAAAAAGAAAAAAAAAGTAGCACAAGGAAAATTAGAAAATGTTTTGAACTGAAAGAAAATGAGCCCTTGCTACACCTCTACCACCTTTGGTGCAAACCTGTGCATGGACTCCAGCAAATCTGCCCCTGCCAGTGCCTCGCCCCACTGCACAGTCACCACCACTGGCGGGAGCTTACAGAGAAATGTCACCACCCCACTCCCACCAGTGGCCCTCTCAAGCCAATGTGCATGCACTTCATCACACTGCTGTGACTGCTGGCATGTGCAAGCAAGCATGTATCTCACTGCCACTGCCACTGCCCTGATGAAGCACTTTGGCTGGCACCCCCAATCAGAGTGTTGTGGCCTACAAACTGAGAACACCTTGGCCCCTCCAACACTGCAGATTCCTAACCTCAAGGGGCCAGAGAACAAAGCAAGGGGCTTGGTCCCAGCCCTTCAGAGTCAGAGCACACATTCCAGGAGTGCCGAACTGAGCTGTGGTCCCCTAAAATCTTCTCGAAACAAAGTCAGTTGACTGAGCCCACCTTATACCACAATCAAATACCCAAGGGCATCAAAGAAGATAAAAGCAAAAAACCCCATCCAAAGGACAGCAATTACTAAGATTGAACAAACATTAGCCCACACAAATGAGAAAGAACCAGCACAAGAATTGTGGCAACTTAAAAAGCTGGATTGTCTTCTTACCTCCAAATGGCCACACTAGTTCCCCAGCAATGGTTCTTAATCAGGCTGAAGTTGCTGAAGTGACTGAAATGACAGGCACAGAATTCGGAATATAGGCAAGAATGAAGATCATTGAGATTCAGGAGAAAGTTGAAACTCAATCTAAGGAAAACAATAAAATGATACAGGAGCTGAAAGATGAAATGGCCATTAAAAGAAAGAACCAAACTCATCTAACAGAGCTGAAAAACTCACTTCAAGAATTTACGATACAATCACAAGTATTAACAGCAGAATAAACCAAGCTGAGGAAAGAATCTCAATTCTCACAGACAGGTTCTCCAGAATAACTCAGTCAGACAAACATAAAGAGAATAAAAATGAATGAACAAAACCTTTGGGAGATATAGGATTATGAAAAGAGACAAATTCTATAACTCATTAGCATCCCTGAAAGAGAGAGAGAAAGCAAGCAAGCAACTTGGAAAAAATATTTGAGGACATTGTCCATGAAAATTTCTTGATCCTTGCTTGAAAGGATATTCAAATTCAGGAAATGCAGAGAACCTTGTGACAAACTATACAAGACAATCATCCTCAGGACACATAGTCCTCAGGTTCTCCAAGGTCAAAAGGAAATAAAACATGTAAAAACAGCTAGAGAGAAGGAGCAGGTCACCTTCAAAGGGAATGCCATCAGGTAACAGCAAACCTTTCAGCAGAAACCCTGCAAGCCAGAAGAGATTAGGGGCCTGTATGCAGCATTCTTAATGAAAAGAAATTCTAGCCAAGAATTTCATATCCAAGCAAGCTAAGCTTCATAAGTTAAGGAGAAATAGGATTTTTTTTTTCAGACAAGCATATGTAAGGGAATTCATTACCAACAGACATGCCTTACAAGAAGTCCTTAAGAGAGTGCTAAATATGAAAGGAATGACTGTTACTGGCCTCACAAAAACACACTTTAGTACATAGACCATTGACACTATAAAGTAACTACACAATCAAGTCTGCATAATAATCAGCTAACAACATAATGACAAGATCAAAACCTACATATCAATATGAACTTTGAAGGTAAATGAGATAAAATTCAAAGGCGCAGAGTGGCAAGTTGGGTAACAAAGCAAGACCCAAATGTATACTGTCTTCAAGACACCCGTCTCACATGCAATGACCTGCACAGACTCAAAGTAAAAGAATGGAGAAAAATTGAGCAAACAGAAAACAAAAAAGCAGGGGCTGCTATTCTAAGTTTAGACCAAATAGACTTTAAATCAACAATGATCAAAAAAGATGAAGAAGGGCATTACATACATAATGGTAAAGGGTTCAATTCAACAAGAAAACCTAACTATCCTAAATACATACGTACCCAAGACAAGCATCCCCAGATTTAATAAGGTAAGTTCTTAGAGACCTACAAAGAGACTTAGATAATCACACAATCATAATGCGAGACTTCAACATCCCAATTATAGTATTAGACAGATCATTGAGTCAGAAAACTAACAACGATATTCAGGACCTGAACTTGACACTTGACCAAGTAGACCTAACAGATATCTACAGAATTCTTTATCCCAAAACAACAAAATATATATTCTTCTCACCTGCATATGGCACATACTCTAAAATTGACCACATATTTGACCATAACACAATTCTCTGCAAATGCAAAAAAACTCAAATCATACCAACCACACTGATGGACCACAGCACAATAAAAATAAAAATCAATACTAAGGAGATCACTCAAAATTACATAATAAACATGGACATTAAACAACCTGCTCCTGAATGACTTTTGGGTAAGCAAAAAAATTAAGGCAGAAATCAAGAAATTTTAAATTAGTGAGAACAAATTACAATATACCAGAATTTGGGGGACAAAACCAAAGCAGCGTAAAGAGGAAAGTTTGCAATGCTAAACTCTAACATCAAAAGTTAGAAAAATCTCAAGTTAAGAACCTAAGATCACACCTAGATAAACTAGAAAAGTAAGATCAAACCAAACCCAAAGCTAGCAGAAGACAAGAAATAGCCAAAATTAGAGCTGAACTGAATGAAATTAAGATGCAAAAAACCATACACAAGATCAATAAATCCAGAAGGTGTTGGTTTTTTGAAAGAGTAAATAAGATTGACAGAATACTAGCTAGACTAATAAAGGAAAAGAGAGAAGATCCAAATAAACACAATCAAAAGTGACAAATAGGACATTACCAACCCCACAGAAATACAAAAAACCCTTAGAGACTTACAAACACCTCCATGCACACAAACTAGAAAACCTAATGAAACTGATAAATTCATGAACTTATACAACCCCCTAAGATAGAATCAGGAAGAAATTGAAAGCTCAAATAGACAAATAATGAGTTCCAAAATTAAATCAGTAGCAAAAAGTTTGCCAACCGCAAAAAGCCTCAGACCGGATGAATTCACAGATGAATTCTACCGGATTTATAAACAAGAGCTGGTACCATTCCTACTAAAACTATTCCAAAAAGTTGAAAAGGAGGGACTCCTCCCTAATTCATTCTACGAGGCCAGCATCGTTCTGACACCAAAACCTGGCAGAGGCACAACAAATAAAGAAAACTTTAAGCTAATATCTTTGATGAACATAGATGTAAAAATCCTCAACAAAATACTAATAAACCAAATACAGCAGCATATGAAAAACTAATCCACCGTGATTAAGTAGGTTTAATCCCTGGGATATAAGGTTGGTTCAACATATACAGATCAGTAAATGTGATTCATTGCATAAACAGAACTGAAACCAAACAACACATGATCATCAGGTGCAGAAAAAGCTTTCGATAAAATTTAACGTCTCTTCATGTTAAAAACTCACAGTAAACTATGCATTGAAGGAAGATACCTCTAAATAGTAAGAGCCATCTATGACAAACCCACAGCCAAATGGGCAAAGACTGGAAGTATTTCTTTTGAAAACTGGAACAAGACAAGGATATCCTCTCTTACCACTCCTATTCAATATAGCACTGCAAGTTCTAATCAGAGCCATCAGGCAAGAGAAAAAAATAAAAGACATCCAGATAAGAAGAGAAGAAGGCAAACTCTCTGTTCGCAGATGATGTGATTCTGTACCTAGAAAAACCCATATTCTCTGTGAAAATCTCCTAGATCTGATAAACAACTTCAACAAAATTTCAGCATGCAAATCAATGTATGAAAATTGGTAGCATTTGCATACAACATCCAAGCTGACAGTCAAATCAAGAACATGATCACATTCACAAAAAACACAAAAAGAATAAAATACCTAAGAATATAGGTAACCAGAGAGGTGAAAGATGTCTACAATGAGAATTACAAAACACTCCTGAAAGAAATCAGAGATGACACAAACAAATGAAAAAACATTACATGATTACAGATAGTAACAATCAATATTGTTAACGTGGCCATGCTCTCCAAAGCAGTTTACAGAATCAATGTTATTCCTATCAAACTACCAATGATATACTTCATGGAATTAGAAAAAAATATTTAAAATTTATATGGAACCAAGAAAGAGTACAAATAGCCAAAGTAATCCAAGTCAAAACTGGAAGCACCACATTACATGACTTCAAATAACTACAAGGCTTCAGTAAACAAAACATCATGGTGGTGGTACAAAAATAGATGCCTAGACCAATGGAACAGAACAGAGAGCCCAGAAATAAAGCCACACACCTGCAGCCATCTTATCTTCAACAAAGTCAACTCATACTGTTTGGCTGTGTCCTCTGCAAAATCTCACCTTTAATTGTAAAAAAACCCATTTGTCAAGGATGGGGCCAGATGGAGATAATTGAATCATGGGGGTGGTTTCCCCTTCCCCCATACCATTCTTGTGGTGGTAAGTAAGTCTTATGAGATCTGATGCATTTATAAATGGGAGTTCCCCTGCATGAGCTTTCTTGCCTACTGCCAAGTAAGATGTGTCTTTCTTCCCCTTCACTTTCCACCATGATTGTGAGGCCTCGCCTGCCATGTGGAACTGTGAGTCAATTAAATCGCTTTCCTTTATAAAGTACCCAGTCTCGGGTATGTCTTTATTAGCAGTGTAAGAACGAACTAATGCATAGACAAAAACAAGCAATGGGGAAAGGACTCCCTATTCAATAAATGTTGTTGAGCTAACCGGCTACCCATATGCGGAAGATTGAAACTGGACCCCTTCTTTACACTATATATAAAAAACAACTTAAGATTGATTAAGGACCTAAATAAAAAACCTAAAACTATAAAAACCCTGGAAGATAGCCTAGGAAATATTATTCTGAAAATAGGAACTGGCAAAGATTTCATGATGAAGATGCCAAAAGCAATCGCAACAACAAGAACAACAAATTGACAAATGGGACCTAATAAAATGAAAGAGCTCTGCACAGCAAAAGAAACTATCAACAAAGCAAACACACAAACTACAGAATGGGAGAAAAATTTTGCAAACTATGCATCTGACAAAGGACCAAAGGACTAATATCCAGCATCTGTAAGGAACTTAAACAAATTAACAAACAAAAAACAAATGATCCCATAAAAAAGTGGGTGAAGGATATAAACAGACACTTTTCCAAAAAAAAAAACCACACATGTGGTCAACAAGCATATGAAAAAATATTCAATATCACTAATCATTAAAGAAATGTGAATCAAAACCACAATGAGATACCATCTTACACCAGTCAGAATGACTATTATTAAAAAGTCATAAAATAACAGATGCTGGTGAGATTGCAGATAAAAGGGAATGCTTATACCTGGCTGGTAGAAATGTATATTAGTTTAGCTATTGTGGAAAGCAATTAGGGATTTCTCAAAGAACTTAAAACAGAACTGTCATTCAACCCAGCAATCCCATTACTGGTTATATACCCAAAGGAGCATAAATATTTCTACTATAAAGACACCTGTATGTGTATGTTCATCACAGCACTATTCACAAGAGCAAAGATATGGAATCAACCTAAATGTCCATGAATGGTAGACTGGATAAATAAAATGTAGTGCACATACACTATGGAATACTATGCAGCCATAAAAAAGTATAAAATCATGTCCATTGCGGCAACACAGACAGAGCCAAAGATCATTAACTTAAGCAAACTAATGCAGGAACAGAAAGCCACATACCATATACCCTCACTTATAAGTGTAAGGTAAACATTGAGTACACATGGACACAGAGGCGGGAACAACAGACATTAGGGTCTTGACGGTGGAGACTGGGAGGAGGATGAGAACTGAAAAACTACCTATCAGGGCCCGGGGCTGTGGCTCATGCCTGTAATCTCAACAGTTTGGAAGCCGGAGGTGGGTGAATCATCTGAGGTCCAGAGTTCAAGACCAACCTGACCAACATGGTGAAAACCCATCTCTACCAAAAATGCAAAATTAGCTGGGTGTGATGGTGCATGCCTGTAATCCTAGCTACTCGGGAGGCTGAGGCAGGAGAATTGCTTGAACCTGGGAGGCGGAGGTTGCAGTGAGCCGAGATCGCACCATTGCATTCAGCCTGGGCAACAAGAGTGAAACTGTCTCTACAGCAACAACAAAAAAACAAACAAACAAAAAGAATAACTACCTATTAGGTGCTACCTATGTATCAGGTACTATGCTTATTACCTGGGTGATGAAATAGTCTGTACACCAAACCCCCATGAACACAATTTACCTATATAAGAAACCTGCACATGTACCCATGAACCTAAAATAACAGTTACAAAAAAATGAACCACAACATATCAAAATCTGTGAGATACTGCTTCAGCAGTATTAAGAGGGAAATTTGTACTTTAAATATGCATGTTAGAAAAGAAGTGAGCCACAAAACTAGAAAATCAACACATTAAATGCAAAGTAAGTAGAAGAAGCACATTAAAAATAAAATTTCAAAAATCAATCTAAAAGATGCACAATAGAGAAAAAGAATAAAAATTAAAATGTTCTTTTATAATATCAACAAGGCTCATAAATACCTAAGCAGGTTAATCGAGAAAATAGAGAAACAGATTACCAATATCAGAAATGAAATAGGGATCATCACTGCGTATCCTATAGACAGAGTATGTTAAGGAATATCAGGAAGAGATTTATGACTGTCAATTTGAAAACTTAGTTGAAATGGGCAAACTCTTTGGAAGGCACAAATTACCACAATTAAATTAAGAAGAGTTGGAAGGTTATGTTTCTACATAAGAATATAGAAAGCCTCAAGTGAACATTATTCCTACCCTACCACTGAGAAAAACCTGGATAATCTGCAAATAACAATAATAAAAATAAAAATAAAATAAAATACTTAAATAATCTATTTTCTTGAACCCATCAGAGACCTGAGCTTTCATGGCAGCCAAATGATGAGAATCCCCCAGAGTGACAAGACCTTTCAAGGACAAACAGGACTCAAATTCTTTTCTTTTTGGCGGAGGATGAAAGACAGAAATGGCCTTTATCCAAATCAGTGTGAAGAACTCTGTTGACATTATAAGACATTTTAAAGGGCAGAGTGTGGGCAGGCATATTTGTTCATAATAGCTGGGAACCCAAGCATAAAGGACCTTAGCACTCACTCCCAAACTTCTTTTTTAATTTATTTTTTTCTTTTTTCTGAGAGTTTCGTTTTTGTTGTCCAGGCTGGAGTGCAATGGTGCAGTCTCGGCTCATTGCAACCTCCACCTCCCGGGTTCATGCAATTCTCCTGCCTCAGCCTCCCAAGTAGCTGGAATTACAGGTGCCCACTACCATGTCTGGCTAATTTTGTTTTTGTATTTTTAGTAGAGATGGGGCTTCACCATGTTGACCAGGCTGGTCTTGAACTCCTGACCTCAGGTGATCCACCC
>NW_012114364.1:2722594-2743335 GCF_000951035.1 Colobus angolensis palliatus | reverse complement strand
CTAATTTTTGTATTTTTAGTAGAGATGGGGTTTCGCTGTGTTGGCCAGGCTGGTCTTGAACTCCTGACCTCAGGTGATCCCCCTGCCTTGGCCTCCCAAAGTGTTAGGATTACAGGTGTGAGCCACCACACCCAGCCTATTATTTGCTTTTTAATTATCACCATCCTAGTGAGTGTGAAGTAGTATTGCATTGTGGTTTTTATCTGTTTCTCACTAAAAACTAATGCTGCTGAGCATTTTTTTCAAGCGTCTGTTGGCTATTTGAATATCTTCTTTGTAGACATGTATATTCAAATACTTTGCCCATTTTTAATTGGATTGCCTTGCTATTGTTCAGTTGTTACAGTACTTTATATGCCCTGGTTTTGAACATGTATATACGATTTGCAAATGTTTTCTCCCATTATGTGGGTTTCTCTTCACTTTCTTATGTGGATTTCTCTTCACTTTCTAAAACCTGTTATGTGGGTTTCTCTTCACTTTCTTGAGAGCATTTGGGGGGCACAAAAGTTTTGATTCTGATGAAGTCAAATTTACGTATTTTTTCCTTTGTTTACACCTATTGCTTTTAGTGTCACATATAAGAAACCATTGCCTAAGCCAAAATCATGAAGATTTATACTTCTATTTTGTTATAAAGGTTGTATAGCTTTAGCTTTTATATTTAGGTCTTTGATGCACTTTGAGTCAATTTTTTAATATTATGTAAAAGAGGAGTCCAATTTCCTCAACAGTTGGAAGAGTTCTTCACGGAGATAAACATAGATTAACAAGATGATCCAAAAATTATATCCTTAAGTATATACATAAGTCCAATTTTATTTATTTCATCTGGATAATCAGTTCTCCCAACAATATTTGTTTGAAAGACTTTTCTTTTCTGGTTGAATGCTTTTGGCACACTTATTGATATATAATTTATTTTTGAACTTTCAATTATATTTTATTATTTATCTATCCTTATGCTAGCAAAACATGCTTGACTATTGTAGCTTTTGAGCAGCATTTGAAATTCAGAAGTGTGAGTATTCCAAGTTAGTTTTCTTTTTCAGGGTTGCCTGGCTATTCTGGGTCCCTTACAATTCTGTATAAATCTTAGGATTAATTTCTCCATTTCTATAAAAAATTCAGTTAAAATTTTGATAAGATTTTGTTGAATCTGCAGATTAATTTGAGAAGCATTGCCATCTTAACAATATCAAGTCTTTTAATTCATGAACATAGATATCTTCATTATTTAGGTCTTCTTTAATTTCTTTTAGCAACATTTTATAGTTTTCAGTGTACAAATCTTTCCTTTCATAATTAAATGTATTCATCAGTATTAGATTGTTTTTGATGTTAGTGCAAATTGAATTATTTTTTCAAAGTTTATTTCAGATTGTTTCTTGTTAGTGTACAAAATTAAAATTTGTTTCATGTGTTTTGATCTTGTGTCCGTCCTACAAACCTGCTGGATGAGCTTTAATAGTTTTTTTGTGGATTCTTTAGGAGTATTGCATATATATATATATATATAGTGCATATATATATTGCATATACACATTGCACATATATATATTGCATATATATATTGCGCATTATATATATGTGTGTATATATATTGCATTGTTAATCTATGTTTATCTCCTTGAAGAACTGCCAAACTGTTCAGGAACTGCTAAAACATTGTCCACAGCAGTTGTACCATTTTATAATTTCATCAACAATGTATGAGGGTGCCAATTTCTCTGCATCCTCGGAAACAATTGTTTTGTTGTTTGTTTTTGTTTTGTTTTGCTTTTTGTTTTTGTTTGTTTTTTGAAATGGAATCTTACTCTGTCACCCAGGGTGGAGTGCAGTGGTGCACTGCACTGTATCTATTGGTGGTACTCCCTATTCCCTCCTCCTCTCATCCTCTGACAATCACTAATCTACTTTCTATCTCTATGGATTTGCATTCTCATCTTGGAATAACAGATGTTTGAAATACATGTGTTGAATGAATAGATGAATGAGTGAATGTGATATTGCTAGTTCTCAGTCCTGTTTGACTAGGAAGTAGTGTAGCAGGTAGTCAAGGGGGTTGGAAGTAAGGCATTCAAATCTGAGAAAACAAAAGGTACAGAGAGAGAGAGAGAGAAAGAGAGAATCATCCTCAAATATAGTTTTACTTCTATCTTTCCAATGTTGACGCATTTTCTTTCTTTTTATTTCTTAATTTCTCTGGCTAGACTCTTCCATTTAATGGTGAAAGGAAGTGGTGAGAGCAGCATCTCTACTTCTGAGCTTATGAAAAAAGCTTTCAGTTGCTACTATTATTTAAGATGTTAGCTGTGAGTTTTTCATAAGTGCCTGTTGTCAGCTTGAAGACTTCTCCTTCTCTCCTTAACTTGTTGCATGTTTTTGTCTTGAAAGTGTGTTGGATTTTGTCAAATGTCCTGTCTTCATCCACTGAATTGACCATACATGTTTTCCTTTATCTTTATAAGGAGTAATGCATTGATTTATTTTCATATGTTGAATTAACTTTACATTCCTGAGACGAATAACACCTGGTTATGGTGTATAAATCTTTTTATTTGCTATTGTATTCAATTTGCTTGCATTAGCGTGAGAATTTTTGCATCTATATTTATAAAGGATATTTGTCTGTAGTTTTAATATGATGCCCTTTTTATTATTTAGGGTAATGCTAACGATATAGAATAAGTTAAAAAGTGTTTTTCCCTCTTCTCTTTTTGAAAGAGTTAATTCTTTGTAAAGTATTTGGTATCATTCACCAGAGAAATGATCTGATCTTGGCTTTTCTTTGTGGGAAGTTTTTTGGTCACTAACTCAATCTGCTTACTTGTAATAGGTGTATTCAGTTTTTTTGTTTTTTTATTTCTTCTTTAGTCATTTCTTATAACCTTATTTTTCTACAATTTCATCCATTTTATCTAGGCATCTGATTTTTTGACATACGTTTGTTCATTGTATTCCATATTTCTTCAAGGTCAGTAGTCATGTTCTCTCTTTCATTGATGATTTTAGCAACTCATGATTTTGAACAGCTTTCCACTAATGACTCATGAGATACTTTCCACCTGGTTCTCTTATTTCTGTTCATTTCTTTTCAGTGTCTTTTGATGACTTCCCCTTCTCTTCTTCTTAAATAATGGTGTTGCGCAGGACTCTGGCTAGACTGTCTTCTATTCCAATTCTATGTCATATACTGCCATGACGAAATAATGCCATGCTGGCAATTCTCAATAATACATTTTTGGAAGAAATCTCTCTTTTGAGCTCTAGAGAGTTTCTATAGTTAGAATCTTCATCTTAATGTGCTGAAGCTACCCCATCATGTCCCAAAAAGATACCTACTTCTCCACCCACTAAACTTGCTATATCAGTGTTACCTAATTCAGTGAATAGTATGACCATCAGTCTAAGCACCTAGGCAATAGACCTGAATTTCACATAACTTCTCACATCCTTCAGTGACCAAGACCTAAAAATAATTCTTCCTTATATCTCTAAAATCTTTCCCCTCTTGTTTATCCCCACCATTTTATTCTCACTCAGGCCTTTACCATACCCACATGAATGGTTATAATAATCTATTAATTATATTTTTTGCATCCAGTTTTTTATCTCTTCAATCCATACTCCGATCCGTAGCCACAGTGCACTTTCTAAAACACAAGTCTGTTCAAGTTATTGATCTCCATGACTGTAAAGCAAAAGTTCAAGTCCTTCCTTTGTTTTCCCAACATTTCCAATCATTTATCTTACCACATTCTATCACAATATATACTCTTACTACATCAATTTTTTTACTGAGCTATTTCCTACTTCTGTGTGTTTGCTCTTATTGTTCCTAATGTATTTCTGCCTGATTGTCTTCTTCTACCTTTCCCAAAGCCTGTTTGGTAAGCACATCCAGTTTTGGAAGCAATACTTCCTCAGTTTTTCATCTGAGGTTTATCACTTCTTCCTTTTGGCCCACATTTTATCTTAACATCATCTCAGTCTCTGTAATGTTGTATTGAATATATTAATGTACAGGTCTCTTTCTCCTTTCTATGTTGTAAGATGCTCAAGGACAGGAGATGTGTATAATTCACCTTTACATTCTCATCTTGGAATAACAGATGTTTGAAATACATGTGTTGAATGAATAGATGAATAAGTGAATGTGATATTGCTAGATCTCAGTCCTGTTTGACTAGGAAGTAGTGTAGCAGGATGTCAAGGGGGTTGGAAGTAAGGCACTCAAATCTGAGAAAACAAAAGGCACAAAGGCTCAGATAAATGAATTCCATTGAGTATTGTAGAAACTTCAAGTTTAGAAAATTGATGTTGGGAACAAAATAAAGAACTACCGCGTGGTCAAGTTGCCATATTGAGGTGTTTGAACTTTATTATAGAGGTGGTAAAGACTTGTCTCAAGGAATTGTATATGAGACTTCCCTAGCTCCACCAGAATATGTCCTAGTGAGTTCCATCCATCTTATACCCTAATCACTAAGCCATTCCTTTCTTTAAAAGCTATTATTTGCATATTACACCGTCCAAAATTTTCTAACGATGAAGTTCCTAAAGCAGAGAGCATTCTAAAAATATATTATTACATTGTGGTAGAAGTAGACATCACTTGTAATTGTTAGCTGAATCCTGTGAATTAGAAGTAGACGTGGAGCAGACCATGACTGTCTCTTTTCTCTTTCTGGACACTAACTCCTCTACATATGCCTATGATTTTAAAACCTCATTTCCAGTGGTTCCTTGTAAATTTTCATCTTTTCCATAAGAATAGCCCCAAAACCTCAAACTTATCATCAAAAAGTTGATGTTTGACTATTAAACATGAACCTGTACATAATTTAGAAAACATATAGTCACCAAACTATAGTTGCCAGGACATACTATATACACGAGATTCTTTCCTTCTCTCTTTTTTTAAAATGTATTGGAAACCCCTGAACTACTCTATTGTTTGTCTGTCTATCTATCTATCTATCTATCTATCTATCTATCTATCTATCTATCTATCTATCTATCTATCATCTATGTATCTATCACCTGACTACCTATTTATTTATTCATACATTCTTTTATTTAGAAAGCAAAGAATTCAACTAGAATGTTCTGGGTCCTGGGAAGCATGTCTTTAAATCTTAGAATTCTTACAAATGTACCCTATCTACTCTCAAGCCATAAGTGAACGATAGCAATGGGAGGAATCCAGTACACTAGCATCTTTCATGTTCAGAAAAATTGAGTTCTAAAGACATAAAATGGCTTGTCTAGGGGAAAGCAGCATGTTTTGAGAAGGACTGAGACTGGAAGGCCAGTTTCCTTCTCCATTACTATTTTCACTTCATTGAAACATGATGATTTTACTTGTATTATGTCCTATTTCAAATTGCATGGTTTCTAACAGTCCTAGAAGAAGCAGAGGGAATTGAGAAGAAATAAATAAAATGAGATTTTTAAAGGCTTAATTTAGAAGATCAAATGACTGCCTTTGTGATTTGGATTATAAAGTTTGGATCAATTACCTAACTTTCTTCCAGTGTATGAAAGACAATTTAAGACTGAGTAGTAAGCAGTGACTTGGCATCTCAGCTGAGGTTAAAACAAGAAGAAATAGACTTCATAATAGTAGATTTGGACTATATTTGAATTTGAAGAACTTTCAAATTACAAAAGTTGGAAAAAATACTAGATTCTATGAGTAAGGCCATAGAAGTATCTTCTTTGGGGATTTTTTAAAATAAACGAACGGGCCATCATATCATGGTCATGCATCCCTATGCAGAAGGAGTAGGCTGACTTTGGATGATATCCTGAAGTCTCTGACTTTACAATTCTGTATCATTGCAAATTTAAAAGAACAAATTCCCATGTGGCAACTTTCAGACAACAGCTGAGCTATGACAAAAGCTGTGAAATATTGCCGATAGATTGCAATGCATTTATTAAAAGTTTAAAATATTATTATTTTAAATCAAATAGTTTTTTTCATAGAGGATAACATATTAGCATCAAATGAGTAAAAATATATATATTTGCATTTCCTTTTTTGGCCTTTAGTCTTTGTCCATTTTAAAGACTGAAATAATAAAGTGGTTACACGTAGAGTTACAAAAATATATGAAAAACATAAAATAATTCTAATAATTTAAAATGGTATGTTACTATTTACAACATGCCTTCATTCATATTACAATATGTTTTTAATCTCACCTGCCCCAGGTACCCTAGGTGGCAGGTGAGACATATGTTATTATCATTTTTAAGGTAGGAAACTAACTCTCAATGTGACAATGGTGATTTTCACAATTCCACAGGTAGTAAGTCATAAAGTTGACACATCTGGTTCCACATTCCAAAAATCCTTACATTCTAATTTACTGGTTCTCCAAGGCAGAGACTCCTGATCAATTATATGATCCTTGAAATTTAAAATTAATTCTATATTTTTAGATATTATGTACAGTCAACAAATTCAACAAGATCTTTTTGAGACATCTACTGTATGAGAGCTGATTGTGTAGAAGGAAGAGATGTACCTATACTTTTATTGTGTTTGATGGCAATAATAAAATACTGTGGGGAAAAGTGAGGGAAATAAATTATTTTGGCTGAGAAATGAGGCTTCTGGAAAAGGTTTCACAGAGTAGATTACATGTGATGTAAATGTTCAAGACCAGAAGAATGACACAGGCTTTAAAATATATGCTTTTCCTTTATTAAGACCTAAAAAACTTGCATGAAAACTAATGTTAATAAAGATAAATTGTCTGTTTTATCAGTGACAAGGGAAAAAATAGCTGGAGCAAAAGGCTTCCTTCATCTCAGGATGAATTTGTATAACATCCATCACAGGGTTGCCTTTGGAAAATGGCCCTAGAAAGCACATTGCGTTCCATTTGTGAATTCAAGGAGCTGGGAACTGTACTGAATGTTTGAGTCACTTTAAAGAAGAATTCTCTTTACTAGTAGAGACAGTGTTGAATGCAGGAAGAAGAAAGCTTTTGGGGGGTTGGAATCTTGTTGCATGTTGAAGTACACTGAAACCATTTATAAGAAGGTGAAAGAGAGAAAGAAAGAAAGAGAGAGAGAAAGAAGAAAGAAAGAAAAAGAAAGAAAGAAAGAAAGAAGGAAGGAAGGAAGGGAAAGGATTGAAGGAAGGAAGGAAAAGAAATGAAGGAAGGGAAAGAAAGGAAGGAAGGGAAAGAAAGGAAGGAAGGAAGGGAAAGAAAGAAAAAGAAAGAAAGCTCTTAAAGAGGCACTGGGTCCTCATACTTTAGAAAAAGCTCAGACACATTACTCAGGCTTTAAATTAGAAGAAGTAAGAAGTTGTTGAATTTAAATGTCATGGGCTTAAGGAAAAATTTTAAACTGCTGCAACCTGCCTTAACAGCCAGGAGTACACACAATGCCATTGGGCAGTGATGTCCCAAGAAGTCCAGTCTTCTCTCCACCCTCTTTCCCCTGATACCCAAGGATCTCCTTGGGTGCTTACTTATGTTCAAAGAGTCAGCCCTGATTGCTGGCCCTTAATCAGATGAGATGTAAGAAAGGTGAGGCTGAAGGACTCCATATTCACTGCCCAGACTAGTTGCTTGAGACACCTCACCCTCCTACAATTGTTGCTAAAGTCAGAGACTGAAGATACCACTAAAACTAATGGTCCAAAGAGACATCTTTTTTCTCCCATTTTGTCACTAGTACCATTGATAAAGCCAAAGCTTGCTATTGCCGCCTCTGAAATCCTAGCTGTCCTATTTCTGCAACCACAAGCTCAGAAAGTCCCTGGCATCCACTTGCTATAGCTGTGAATACGAAAGTCACATTTTTGTGTGGTAGCTATCCTAACCTTGGCTCCCCTTGGAAATGTGGTTTGGTAGCAGTCTCTGGTCAGTGCTGCTGTTACTGAAATGGGTCACTGCTCAGAATGTAGCAATTCTCTGTAGTATATCAGGGTAAGGTATTCTGAATCAAAATTGTCCTGGGCTCTATGGATTCAACAGCACAACCACTTCCCCAGCGCAAGTCAATCCAAGCATGCCTGGGTCAGGGAAGCTGTTTTCTTCCCAGTGCCAAGGATGCTAGGCCTATCTATCATACAGCATTATGGAAGATTCTCAGGTGAATTCTGTCTCAGTGACTTCATCCCTTTTCCTGATTGACCTTGTTCTGGGCTACCTCAGATCAAGTGATATTGTTTAACTACTTTGAGCTTGAAAGACAAGTGTTCCCAATCTCTTCCTCCTTAAAATGCCCTTATAACATTATGTAAATTAATTTATCTACCTTTTATAACTTCCAAACTACATACAAGTAAGTGTGTCAGGATTAGGGTAAAGAGACAATTCACTTAAACGACCTTTTACATACTAAAGAGCTTATTTCTGTACATCTCTACAGAACTCTAAATTCTTTTAAAAATAACTGTGTAGAAGTTTTGTGTGTGTGTATGTGTGTGTGCGCATGCACATGCACATTGACTGAAAAAGAGCAAGGAGGTCAGCTCAGGGTTCTTTGTTTTGGCTGCATCCGTAACTTCTGTTGACTTTGGATAACTCAAGTAAAAATCTCTGTGCCTCACTTCCCTCATGCAAAGAAACAGGGGAGTGGAGTTTCATAGTTGCTCAGTTACTTCCAGGTCTCAGTAATTCTATAATTCTTTTCTATGACTTAAATTTAATTTATAGGATAATCACACCCTGTGGGTTGTTCCAGAAGCTTCATTCCTGACTACTAGGTTCATTTTTGGTCATCAACTTGATTTAGCCAACTCCTGGTTACCCATTCTCAGAGGCTCGTGGATTGCCCATGGGTGGTCCAGATCTTTATAAGAAACAGGTGGGATTAGGGACTGCCCAGGGGCCCACCATAGGCCAGATCCATTCAGATACAGGGCCAGAACTCAACCGGCCCCCACAAACTGGTGGAGCCCAAGCAAATTACCCCTAGCTCTGCTTCAGAACGTCCGTGTCAAAACTGCCTAAACGTTTGTTCACAACTACAAATTTCTATGGCAACCTAATAAAACGGAATTGAAAGAAGAGGGACGGCTTCACGAAATTCCTCTAGGCTCTGCACAGGAGCTGCCTTGCAAGACTGTCATAAGACTGAATGCAAGGGTGTAGCCCTTTCATGAAATTACCCTGCACTGTTTGTGTTTTCCTAATGTATGGTGCTCATGTCAAATCAGAAATGAATCCAAGCCTTCACTCTCAGACGCAATGTGAATGTTTTGGAGGTTCCAAACAATTTTGGTTTGTTTTTAAATTTTAATAAGTTCAGTACTTCCTGGGTTTGGCCAGGCCAGGCACACCACAGGACGTTTCCAGCCTGAAACCAGAAAGCGTGCAGGCACTCACAGAAGAGACTGATGCATTGAGCTTTCCATCCCACTTGCCAGACCTAAAAGCATCTTGTGTGGTTAGCTGACTCGTGGTTGTACCTACCCAGAGTGCATAATATATGAAGGGAGATTTTGTGTATTGGCTGTCTCCAGTGCCCTATGGGTGCGCTAGCCCTCATATATGAGCCACTCCTGATAATATATCTAGGAAGAAAGGTAGATTGGCTTTTTCATTAAGTTGATGAATGTGAATGTTTCTTGACAACAAGGACAATGTTTCCATGTTCAATTTACTATTAAAAGAATGCCAATCCTAATTGCTGTTGATGAGGAGGAAATTGAAGCACTGACATCTTGAATAATGCAGTTTAGTGTTGTGAGTCACCCATCCACAGTATTCAGTTCAACAACTATTTAATTGAATGCTACTGCCTAAGTACCAGGATAATTATAGACACTGTGGAGGATTAGAAACTAGTAAAATTTTAGGGCTTCAAGAACCAAGTGACCACTCAGTTCATCCAGGAAACCACGACATAGTATCTGGCCTCAGAAAAGTTACACTCCAGTTTAGGAGACAATATGAACTCCCACGAATCCCATGGTAAAATAAAAGGTGTAGGGCAGGTGCCTTCTTCAGCCACTGTTCTACCCATCTACTTCCTTTTGCAGGTACACTTGTTTCCGGAGAACTTTGCACTGACAATCTCTACTTTTTTCCTTCCCAACTTCCAGGAAGGACACCAAAATCTTCTAACTGTTCAATCCAAATGGGCACTTTGCAGTCTACATCTGACTGGTCTTTCCTGATGCATTCCACACTCTTGACAACTCCTTCCTTCTGGAAACTCTCCACATGTCCAGGATAGAGTATATTGTCTCTCCTTTCTCCTCCACCAACTCTAAAATCTCCTAAACAGATCTTCCTCCTGTATTTCCTATTTTAGTAAAGAAAATTACCATCTATCCAATTCGTCAAGCCAGAAACGGTGGATGATAGAAGATTTGAGGGTGGGGGAGCAATCACTAGTTCTTTCTTTTATTCACCTTTATGCCCAGTCACAAAATCTTACAGAATTTCTTTTTTTAACATCACACGCATCCCTTCTTCTGATTCTCAATACTATTATCCTGGCTCAAAGCCTTATCATATGACACCTATACTATTGGAGAATCTGTTGTTGATCAGGCTCCTGGCTTTGAATTCACTTTCTGTCAATCTATCCTGCAGGAAAATTGTAACCAAGCTTCTTCCCCATTTAAAACACTTCATTGACTCTACTCTCCTGTAGGAATAACACAAAGTTCTTAGCATGACACGCAAGGCCTTTCACACCCTGGATGTTTATGTCTTCACTTTCACCTGCATACTAGTCATTCTCAATGGCCTGTGGTTCTGGAAGAGCATGACAGTTGTTCCATAGCTTCATGTTTTTGTTCATCCTGGCCAAAACTCACTTATCTTTCTATAACCATGAATCCCCTCTTTATATACTAATCCACTTTGTCCACACATTTATTACCAAGCTGTTTGAGTTTTACAAAGGCAAGGATTAAGAAACTAATAAACAGAAAACTAGCAAGGCATATTTGAATATGAAATTTTGAGAAAGAATAATAGTTTCACTTGGTTGAACTGAGGGCCTTGGTAGTCCTCAGGTGTGGAAGATGAAATGAGTAGTCATTTACAGGTTTCAACTGGGGAAGTTACTTGATCAGATTTCCATTTTTGAACCATATTCCATTTGTATGTAAAACATATTTTAAAAATCCATCATTATTAGGGCCTGTATGAGGGCAGGCAATGAGCTAACAAAAGGAAAAGGAATTCTTCCAGAGATATTTATACAGTAGGATTAACAAGCCTGAGAGATTGATTAAATGAAGTGGAAAATGTATCCATTGATTCAATTATTGAGTATTAGGCATTGTTATACTTTCTAGATATGCCAGAAAAGTATAAGAGAATTTTTCTGCTTTTATAGAAACTCATTATAATGCAATACAATTTTCAGAAGTGGAATCAAATATAGAAAGAAATTTAGTACATGATAAAGATTGGATTCTTTAATATGTAGTTTTAGAACAACTGGCTAATCATTTGGGAAAAACATATAAAATTTTATTTTCCCATATACATCTCATCAAATTGAGATCTAAAGAAATTAAATGGAAGATGTGAAATAACAAAAACAGTAGAAGAGTCCTAAGTTAACAGGTATATATCTTAAAGCATTTACAATCTTTCTAAACAGAACGCTAGAACAGAAACCACATAAAAAGCAATGAAGTTGAACAAAATACTGTTTATCACAAAAATACAGCAATAGAGAAATAGTTACAATGTAAAAGACAGATAAAGAATTAGGAATATAAAGAATTAATATGATACAGAAACTTTTGCTACAATATTACATACATGCTTTTGATTTGGCTTGTTCCAAAGGCTGTCAGGAGAAAAACCTGCATCTAATGGCTGAGGATCTGTTTGATTAAAAATGTGGGTAAAGGAGAACCATGAGTGTTTACTTGCTTTTTGAAGGTGTTAATTGAGTAGCTAAATAATGGTGACCACTTTGAACAAAAAGAACTCCAGGAGTTCAAGTACCAGAGGCAGAGACTGGAGTTCCGTATTATATACTTTCTTTTTCAGGGGAAAAAAAAGTTACTTGCACCTAATCATACATTTCTACTCTGAAGTTTCCCATTGCTATACGTTTGTTTTCAGGAACCAAATACTTTTTTATCTATCAACTAAACAATAAATGAGAATCTATTATGTTCTAACTATACTTTACATAGTCAATACAATTATATTCCTTAAAGATGAGTAAGACAATGTCCTTGACCTCATAAACCTCATGGACAGAGATTTAAAGAAGAAATAATACTTAACAACGCAAACTGTATTTTACTGGCATGAAAGTCTGAATTATTCTGTGGTCCCAACCTGGCTGTGTTAATTACTTTGTGGAGGACACTGGAGAGAGAAAATGTACTGGCTATATAGCACAAGCTCTCCTTTTTGGTGAAATGAGCCTCAGTTTGTGAGACTGTCGGCATGACACCTTCTAAAATGTCACATTCCCTTTCCATGATGTTTAAGAGGCAAAGGGAGGTGGATTTAAGGGAGGAAGAAAGTGAAGCTTATTAGTTTGAATGAGGTCATTGGAGTCACTCTGAGGGATCCTAAAGAAGTAGAACAGAGCTCACTGCAGACACACGTTAGTTAAAATGACTTCAAAAGAGTCAAGCAACATTCTGATGAATAAATATACAGAATATTATTGTGTTTTCCTCAAATGTGCTTTTACATGAAAAACCTAGAGACTTCTGAATTTTGACTTGAGCACATTAAACATATCCTATGGCCCAAGGGCTATAGGCATCTCCACATGGGTGTCCCATTGCCATCCAAAACTTAATCTACTTAAGCTGGAGCCCATGAAGCTCATGCAAGCCCTGCCACCTTCTCTTCCTGGTTTGCATTTGCTATGTTCACCACCCTCTCAAACCCTCCCCACTCCTTTATCTCTCATTTTCATAAGATTTCTGAGCCTCCTTTCTTGGATAGTTCTTCCTCACTCCTCTTCAAAGGTTTACCTGGGAGAGGAAATACAGTATGCATTCCTATATTGCTGTTTAGAGATTTCTGCCCAGCATTTCAGCCACAAAGCCAATTAAGGAAGGAGTAGGAGTCTTGACCTCTTTCCTAGATTGATAGGTTTTTAGTAGGCCTTGGATGGCTGTTTTTTTGTTTAGCTGTGTTTTGCTTTACCCAAACTCTGAGAGCTAGTCTTGGGAAGAGGGAAGTCTCAAGGAAGAATTTGAATAAAGAAAAAGAGGAAACTTTCAAAATAGCATTTGTACAACATAATCCTGCAGGTTATATAGTGAACTGGGAACAGGGAGGGTGAGAGCTAGGAGGGCTATGAGGTAAAAACAACACAAGGAAGCTGCTGCTCAAAGCTGGTAACACAACGTCTGTCTAGTGCCATTACCTCTCCACCAGTTTCATGATCTGAGGCAAACTAAGGACACAGATTCTGGGATGCTTGTGATTTTTTCTGACCCTCAGTCATTACTAAATAGCATTTTTGGGCTAGAGTTTTTCCACCTGCATTGTGGTTTATGTGATTAACTGATGTTCTTGCAACTCCAACCGCCTAACATATTTTTACTATTTTTATATATTCATTATTTTTCTGCAAAAAAAGAGGAAAGATGTATTCCAAAAGCAGAGATTTGTTCTTCCTTTCCTTCTGTCTTCCTTTAAGATTTGGCAAACTCTTAGAAGAAATGCTCGGCAAGATATTTTCTGAGATGTCAGTACTTCTGCAGGTAAACAAAGGGAAATTATCTTTCTATAGCAAAGTCAACCTACACCCAGTCTACCGGAGATCATGCTGTTTCCAAAGTTCACATGTGTTTCTAACCTGCAAGAAAGGGGGAAAGGAGGTGGAGAGGAGGAAGTGGGGAAGGGGGTGGGGAGAAGAACAAAGAAAAAGAGAAGAGAAAGGAGAAAAAGTGGGGGAGGAGGAGGAGAAGATAAGGGAGCAGTTGTGTATCAAATGGGGCTAGTTTGTTTAACCTAGGATCTTTCTTCACATTTTGAGCCCTGGGTTGCAAAGGTAGTTAATTTCCTATCTTGCTCTAGGCTACAATGTTGCTTCACATTATACCTAATACTTTGTATTTTGAATTTTTAAAAAGTAATGCTAAATATTTGACATCAAACTTTGCAAAATAATAACATACACAGCCAGAACATTCTTTTTTCACAACAGTTCATTTGTATGATTCCCAGCACAATTTAAAGTGGCTTAGTTTCAAAAGGGTGAATGTTCAAATGAGCATGTCCAATTCAAAATATTCTTAAATATATACAGATCTGATTGTAAGTAAAAGACCTCCTCAAGGTGGTATATTTTGCTTGAACACAGAAACAAAATTGAGCACAGCCTTTCTATGTTGGCTTTGTTTTTCTGAGGTTATTGAAGAAAAGAGAGCTTTGCCAAAACAAAACAAAACACAGAACCATTTCTTTGAACCTGAGAACTCTCCAATGCCCAAATATGATTAAAAACCATCTTGGTTAAGCCCTTTTGATCAGCGTGCATGTCGTAAAACCTGTTCTGAGTCCCTGGCAATTTTACGGCCTTATCTGTGTGGTCCGTTTTTTTTTGTTTTGTTTTTTTTTTTTTTTTTTAGAAAATATTCAGCATAATGTTGTCCCACTAGAGCTCAACGAAGTGCTTATGGAGGGTGTGATATAGAGAGTTTAATGCTCCTCAAGAATAACGCCACCAAGCACCCCCACCCCCCAGCAAACCCAAGCAATGATACCTTCTCATCTCTCTACAAAGAGACTTTTTGAAAAGGAAAACAAAAAGGGCAAGAACTGGAAAGAAACTAAATGCATAACTTCAGGACAGCATAAAGAAATATGCAGACAAATGTTTGACATTTGTGGAGGTTTTCTTTATTAAAGACTCTAATTGAATTTCATTGACTGAAGTCTAGAACACACAGCAGATCTGTTACTTTCTCATTCTATTTATATGTCTATGAAGCAGATCGTTGTAATGAATACAGATGGGCAATAAGTACAAAATTATTGCATAATTTTTCAAAATTTTATGATTGCTTTTCCTACTTCCTCAAAGAATAATGGCCTCTCTGTGTAGCCTGTAGACCATTCACTCTATCTTCAGTGTATTTTACCACTTCAGCAAATTTTAATTTATTAGAGACATGCTAGAAGTGGTGTGTAAACAATCCACAGAATAAAACTGATTTGCAAGACATGGATGACCTGAACGAGTATTAAGTTACTTCTGAGATGACTTGGGGAATGCAAGTGCATATGTTTTCCCCTCTTTTTCCCCTTCCTGCCTGCTTCTTGATTTGGCAAAGATTGAGACTTGAGAACTGGAGGGAAAACCAAGTTAAAGCCGCCCACCAGCTTCAATTTGAACAGAACAGAAAATGTCAGTCTTATGATGGGAAGTGTAACAAGATGGAAAGTTTCTCTATGCCTTTGCCTTTGTAAACCAGGCCTCGGCCTCGGCAAGCGTTGAAAGGTGCCAGGTCTGAGTAAATAAACAGAGCTTTACAAGATGAAGTATGCTAATGGCCACTCTAGCATCTGTGGGATTGCCCTGGATGGAAAATGACTGACCCTTTACTTTGTTCAACTCTTATTCCTTCTACTTCATTACTCTTCTCTCTTAGCTCCAACCTCTCTCTAGATTTTATTGCAAAGGGAAAAGTCTGGTGTGGTGTGACCATTCCAAGGCCTGCTCAACTGAGGCTATGTTACAGCCAGTCTTTGTTGTGTTGTGTCCAGGAATGTTGCCTTTGCCTCTCAGGCTCTTTCCTCCAGTTTATGATTCCAACTGACTTTCAGCTCACAGCTAAAGTGATTTCAATCCACTGACCTGACCTTAACGGGGAGGGGTTCATGTGCTGTGGAAGCCCCTTGGAGGAAGTGACCAACTCTGACCGACTCTGCCTGAGAGCAAGGGAAAAGGCTTCCTGAGGAACAACGTGAAGAACTGGTTGAGGCTGCAGAAACCAGAAGCTGAGATACTGTAGTTGAACCAGCATTTGCTCATTATGAATCCTCACACAGACAGAGCTTCAAAGGGTGTGTTTTGATGGACATACCTATTTTCTACGAAAGTGCAGTCTTGCAATTTCAAATATGAATATGCGCTTAAAAGGGGAATAAAATATGGGAAGCTGGAATTAATTGCAGAAGTGTGATGTGCAAATTTTTATTGGCTTCAAGAGAATAATTTAAATCCACATTGGAAAGAACTTACAATTATAATGTAGCAAGCCTTTATAATACAGATTTTAAACTACTGAGGATGCATTTAAAGACTAGGTTTACTCATAGTAGGTTGGGCATGTGCACTAAAGCAGTGGTCCTCAAGGCATTTTCCCCATGTACTCACTAAAAAATTCCAGGAAATCTGAAAAACCATGTGCCTTCTGGTACATTTTCAAGTTGACATCTAAAAAATTTCAGCATAAGTTTAAACAGTTGCAAAGAATGTTATTTATGATAGTTTCTAACATTGATGTTTTAGACCTCTTTTAAGTAAAGCAAATAGAATTGAAATATCACAGTAGGTTGATAAACACTATCATCCATTAATTATTTTCTTTTTTAATGAATAAGCTGCTTCTCAATAGTGGAGATGTTTTTTCTTGAAATTATATTTCTATTCCACTTTCTCACAATATTTGTTTTCTAATATAATATATTTCTAGGATTGAAATTATTTTATTTTGCACCCTAAAAATATTCCTCGCAACCAAAAAAATATAAATCTATTTTAAAGATTTTTATTTGATTAAAATTCAAAATATTTCAAAATAAATTCAAAATGTTTTCTTTTGGATTGAGTTACAACAATCATTATTCTTATACAGTTCATCAAACTAAAAGTATATTATAAATTTTGGAAAAATATTATTAAATACTAAAGTCAAATTTGTTGGGAAATACATTTCTATTTTAGATAGTAAGGACTTTCTGTTTTTCCAGTGAGTTCTGTGTGTAGTCATTATATATGCTGACATGAGCACTGTTTGATATCACTTCTATTCCTATTTATGTTTACTGTTGTAGCCATAAATGCTGATAAATATTGTTCTGATAAAAAAAGTAAATGAATGATTTTTATTATAGTGACATCACTCATTTCGTACCTCTGAGTTGATGCTAGAGTCCTGAGAAGTACTTATTTTGAGAAGGTAGAAAATCAAAAGTAGCCAGTGAAATAAGTCAAGAAGGTTTACGGGAGGAAGACGTCATCTCCAATTTCTGTGCCTCCACAAGGTCTTATGTGGGCTCTGTGGCTGCATCTAGAAACCACATTGACACAAGGCAGATATTAACAAAAGAAAAGCATACAAATTTTATCATTTTTATAGGCACGTGGGCATCTTCACAAAACAGTGAAATCTGAAGTGACCAAGCAAGACGTTTTCATAATTGTTTGACAAAGAATGATGAATTTCAGAAGCAACGGCAGAACAAGGAGGATCTGCCTAGGGGCAGTAAATTTCTACGGGAGTCACTAGGAGATACATGGGGGAGTGTAAAACTAGTGGAAGATACAGGTTCCTTCAGACAGTTTATCTACTCAGATCCATTGCTGCCTACAATTCCCAGTCTCTGGTGAGAAGGGTTTTCTCACCTTGGTTCAGAGATGTTAGTGCTTCCAGAAAATCTTTATGGCTTGCTGCATGCAGGAAGAGACAGATCAACTAGTTGTTTTTGAAATTAATTTCTCCAGCGTTTTCAACTAAAAATAATGAATATACCAATTCAGCATATTTGGGAATGGCACATCCTTAACTCCTCCAAGCTCCTGAAACTAGAAACCAGGAATGTACAGTGCCACGGCAGTCAAAGGAAAAGAGAAGGTTTCAAACAGAGAGGTACTTACCGGTGCCAAAATAATTCAGAGAAGTTAAGCTTGAGGAGAACAGGAAAGAGGTTCTTATTTCTCTGAGGTCCTCCATAGAAATCAAGAAGTTAGATTTCTTTTGTTTGTAAAACCATGAATTTTGATATTTTATTCATGTTACAGAGAATCTGAGATTGGAGAACCTGGAGTGCTATTTTTTTTTTCTTATCCAAAATCATTTTTTATATGTGTCTTTTTTCTAGGAATTTTATTCTGATCCAACTGTCTGTACTTGGGCTGACAGCATGTTTTCATACTGTTGTTTATACAAAGTGTTGATTTTAGGGCAAATCCTGTCCTTTGATTCTTAATTGAAATTGTCAAAATTACATCTTTGCAATCCTGAATTTTCCCATTCATGGAAATATTACATGTATCTATTTCTTCATTTCTTCCCTTTTTTTGAGGCAGGGTCTTGCTCTGTCACTCAGGCTGGAGTAAAGTGGTGTGATCTCAGCTTACTGCAACCTTCACCTCCTGGGCTCAAGGGATTCTCCCACCTTAGCTTCCCAAGTTGCTAAAACTATAGGTGTGCACCACCACACCCAGATAATTTTTGTATTTTTATAGAGATGATTTTTTTCCCATGTTGCTCAGGCTGGTCTCGAACTCCTCAAGTGATACGCCCACCTCAGCCTTACCCAAACTGCTGAGATTACAGGCATGAACCACCACACCCGGCCTCTTTCTACTTTCTTTAGTAATGTTGCTGCATTTTTTTTTTTTTCCTACAAAGGTCATACTGTATGTTTCTCATTATTTATGTTTAGGTACCTTAAGTTTCTGTTGCAATTGTGAATGAAATGTATTTTCCCATTGAATTTTTGCATTTTGGTTGTTTACCTTTTAATGAGTAGTAGTGTGGAATTCTTTTATTAGTTCTTAAAAATTCATTTGTGGATTGTCTTGTATATTCTACACAGAAAATCACTGTAGCTACAAATAAAGATATCTTGGTTTTTCATTTCTAATTTTTATTTATTTTACGGCTTTTTAAAAATCTTCCTGCATGGTTAAGATCTGCAGTAGAATGCTGAATATAAGTGACGACATAGAACATCCTATTTTGTTTCTCATTTTATGGGAATGCTCCAAAATTTCAACATTAAATATAGTTTTAATGGCAGATCTTTAATAGACAGATGAGAGTTTTATCAGATGAGAATTTCTTTCTATGCTAAGTGGGCTAAGTGCTTCTTTACACATGTTTATTGAAATATCATATTTTTGATTTATTGAAGGTATAATTTTTTTCCCTTTCCTAATTTGAAATTGTGGTTTATTTCATTAATAGATTTGCTGATGCTTGACCATCCTGGATTTCTGGGAATAACACTATTAGGATATGATGTGATGTTTTTATAGTCTCTGATGAGTTCTACTTACTAATATTTTATTTGAAATTTTTACAGATATATTGTAAATGAAATACATCTATAATTTTATTTTCTTCTACTTTCCTAATTTTCATATAAAAATCATAGTAATAATATAAAATGCTGTATGTACCTGTGGCTGTTATAAAATATATACTGTATTTGGTCTTCATCCCTGTTTCCTGGAGCACAGCTCCTAAAACACTTGGAATCTCTTAAGTTATAAGTGGGTGTCTTTTTATATGCTAACAAGATGACTGATGGTTGGGGATTCCTGGACAGTATCAGGGTAGAGTCTGGTTGCCAGGGGAACCAGATACCATTGGCCATTGTTGATCAACTCAACCTTCAGTCTGAATTCACTGCCCAATTAACTCTAGGGAGGGAAGAGAGGCTGAAGGTTGAGTTGATCACCAATGGCCAATGGTTTAATCAATCATGCCTATGTAATAAAGCTTCCATAAAAATCCAAAATGATCGAGTTTGTAGAATTTCTGGATGACTAAACACATGAAGGTTTCTGGAGGGTGGTGTGCCTGAAGAGGGCATGGAAGCTCCACAGTCCTTCTCCCATACATTGCCAAATGCATCTCTTCATCTGGCTGTTCATCTGTATCCTTTGAAATATTCTTTATAATAAATGGGTAAATATAAGTAAAATGTTTCCCGAGTTTTATGAGCCACTCTAGCAAATTAATCAAACTAAGGAAGGAATCATGAAAGCCTCAATTTACAGCTGTTCAGTCAGAAGTACCGGTCACAACCTAAGACTTGCAATTGGCATCTGAAGTGGGGGACAGTCTTGTGGGACCAAGCCCTGAACTTCTGGTATCTGACACTATCTCCAGATAGAGTGAGGATTGAATTGACACCAGCGACTCTAGTGTCAGAAATGTGTTCAGTGGTGTATAAGACTAGGGAAGTAATTTTGGTTTTCTTCTATCCCTTAGCTGTTTCTTTCCTTTTTTTCTGTATTTGAAAGTATACAGAATAGAAATTATTAATTTTATGATAGCTTGGTAATATTCACCTGTAAATTGATCTGAACCTATTATCTTTGAAGGGGGGAGATTTTGATTATTGTTTTGATTTACTTAATGACTAATTTAATAATATTCACATAAACTGCAACTGCAAATTTATTGACACAGTTGTTAATAATAATTTGTTATTTTAAAAATCTCAAATTGCTTTTAGATATCATTCTTTTGTGGTCCTAGTATTATTTATTTATGATTTTCTTTTCTTTTTTTATCTGTAGTACTGTTTTGTTTAATTTATCAATGATTTCTCATAACCATTTGTGGATTTTTATTGATCTTGCCTACTGTATCTTGTTTTCTAATTCATCTGATATCTGCCATTATCTTTATTTCTTTCCATCTAGTCTTCATAGTTATGTTGTGCTTCTTTTCTTCCAGTTTCTTAATTTAAGCCCTTATTTATTTCCAGCTTCCCTTCTCTTCTTTCTTTCTTTCCCTCTCTTTCTTTCTTTCCTTCCTTCCTTCCTTCTTTCCTTCCTTCCTTCCTTCCTTC
>NW_012114364.1:2686474-2722464 GCF_000951035.1 Colobus angolensis palliatus | reverse complement strand
CTTCCTTCCTTCCTTCCTTCCTTCCTTCCTTCCTTCCTTCCTTCTTTCCTTCCTTCCTTCCTTCCCTCCTTCCTTCCCTCCTTCCTTTCTTTCTGCCAACACTCTCAGTCATTCTTCTTTTGTCAGTCTCCTCTCTCTGGTAGCATTTACAATTTCATCTTTGTAGTTCATATTCCGTAATTTCACAAAAATGTATGTTGGCATGAGTTTAAATGTTTCATCTCAGCTCTGTCTTTTCTTTCTTTCTTTTTTTTCTTGTTAAAATTCTCCTTCTTTCCTCTCACTTTAGCAGCTTTCCCATACTCTATGTATGTGTGGCAAACCCTTTGGGCTTCCTATCTAGAACCAGATTTTTAAACAGTGTTTAGGGGTTCTTGTTCAGCAGTTCCTATTCCAGATACATTCTTGGAGCTCATTGGCTTAGTTCCTGGCCATGAGCCTATGTCTTAGTATTTCTGTATTCTAGACCTAAAACAGCTTTTAAAGCCACAGACTCAAGCAATAGATTGACAACTATTTTCAAATTCTACCTTTACATATAGGGGGCCTTTTTCTGGCTACTGACTCCAAGAAGTAAGGCTAGATCTACCATGCATGGAAAACTTTTAGTATTGGTTTCCTTTGAGGAAACAAGACTCAGTTACTATGCCTTTTATTGGGCATGAAGATCTCCAGAGTTGTTGCTTCCACAATACTTACTGCTTATATTTCAGTTCTATTTCTTATCTACTAAACTGTTTATTTTGCTTTTGAGCAGCCTGTTTCATTATGTCTTTTAAAACATTTTATTTATTGGATCAGAACAGCAAAGAACTATACTGATTAGAAGACTTAAGGTCAATTTATCATTTTAAAAATAAAATGAGATTTTAAACATTTATGTAAAATGAACACATGGATTTTTAAGTATTTCTTCATATTAGGATTATTAAGGGTGTTTGAAGTTTTCTCTTGGATATCAAAGCTTTTGTAAAGGGCATATTGACTTGGTCTATAAAACAAAGCCATTAAACATCAAGATTCTTTTTAATGAACAAATAACATGCAAGACCACTGCCATCTCCTCAGCTCTGGGGCTGCCCAATAGCCTTGTTCTGCTCCAGCCTGATTTTCACCCATTATGGAAGACGTGGTGCAACTCAGGGTAGGGTTATGTGTGACCTATAGATCAATTACCCAAAGCAAGTATCTTTGCTGACCCTTTACAAAATAAAATTGAAAAATATACAAATATAGTCAAAATCCACTTGGTGAACTGAGAATGTCTAACACTCAATTCTAAGAAGTCAAAACAGTGTAAATACATTAATGTAGTCAATGTTTTAGGGCAATGTGAAAACCTGATAAAGGATTTCTGGGAAATCATTCATTCAACATGCATTAATCAAACCACAACTATGTTATAAGAAATGATGCCTATCTTCAAGGATCCCATAGGCATTGAGGAGAAGAACTTAAGTGTTAAATCACTGGCTGAGAAATTCAAGCAAAGAGCTATGAGAAGAGATACTTTAATTTTGTTTGTTCTTCAGAAGTAAAGGATCTTTAAAATTGCTTAAAATAGAAAATTTTCCCTTGTTGCCTTGTTTCCAGGGAATTAGGATGTAAATTTTATGTTCAATTGTATTATTACCTAAGGTTTACAAATAATTATCTCAACCTTTCATCTATTGAATTTTGAATCCCTTTTCAAATGTTATCACTATCATAAAGTTCCCTCAAATCATTTTTAAAAATTAAGATATTAACAAGTAGATGATTGAGTGAATTAATTAATAGTATTTGAGCAGTGAGGGGGGAAATTATAGAATCAGTTCAGAACTGAGTTGAACAGAAGTTCCAACACTGCCCTGACTCACAAGTAGAAAATTGCCAAATGTATTCTGTTTTCATTTGTGTGCTGTGTAATGTACATGAATAACTGCCTCACCACCTTCCTGGGAACTCTTCAAATGGAATTTTATGTCTGGTTAGGAGTAACACAATTTAAGAAAGATGTGGATATACTGGAGAGGTTACAATGGAAACTATTTAAAACAATTAGAAGTCCAGAAACCATGGTTTGTAAGGGAAATGGATGGAAACATTAGACTAATTAAGCAAAAGGGGAAATCGAGCCAGGTTAAGAAGATGAAATGAGCAAAATACTTTTTAACTATACTAAAAGAAGACTGGACTTTTTGAAACAACCATTATTTAAATGTTGAGAGGATTTTGACAAGGAGGTTAAGAACATTTTTCTAAATGTAGAACTCTCATAAGCCACTTTTTCCCTCAGTCCTGCTTTGCTCATCAGTCTTTCTGACAAAGAAAGTTTGGTCATTTTTCTTTAGTAACAGCAATAATAGGGTCAATGTGAAAGAACATTCCACATCCTCTTGGAGGAACTATGTCTTTGAACTTGGAAGTGCTCCAACCATCTTTGTGGATCATTTAAAGGCTAAAAATATTATATTCTTCCAAGAAGTTCCCAGAAGATGCCCACTGAAATTCAGTGAGGTATACATGGGAGAGTGCTCCTCATTGGACAGAAAAACCGGGTCCCAGACCCAGCTCTTTCAGTAGCTTGTGGTTAGTCAAATAACCTGTAAGCTTTGTTTCTTTGTCTCTGAAATTAGTTGAGGGTGGAGGGAAATCTCTGAGGGCTTTCATAGTTTTGATTAGTTATGGTTCTATGGAATTTTGAGATTTAAGATTACTGAGGTCAAGCAAGAGCAAAGAATAAGGAATAGGATTTTTTTTCCCCAGACAATTTCATCAGCAACTTGTTGCATTAGCATGCCAGCAGAAACAAACAGCTTTGTATGGCTCACAGTGTCCTCACTGCCGTCATTACTGAGCTTTGTCTTGGCCAGACAGGATGCTGGCATCATTGGTAAACTTTGACCTATGAGAAAGGGAGAGAGATTACCAATCTTCTTGTTTGTCTCTGACCCCACACCCACCCTGCTTCTGTGCACCATCACCTCAGCCTGTTCTAACACTGATATTTTTATTTATATTCCAGTCAATAATGCCTTTTAAACCTTTAGATAGCTACTTTGATTGCATTCAAACTTTCAAAGTTAACTAAATACAATCCCTTAAAGCCCAAATACTTTGAATGATTTTTTTCCTTTTTAGCATTGGCACACTGTGGTGCTTCCCAGTGCGGAAACTACTTCCACATCCTTATCCTTGTTCACACTTTCCCCATCAATCTGATGACATGAAACTGCTTGACTCATAAACAGGAGTTAGAGAAACAGAGGTTAAACCACGGGCACCAAAAGTGGTTGTGAGTCTGTGAGTGTGGAAAAAGTGGGAAAATCCGCAAGCATGTGGCTTTTAACCATCTGCCTCAAGTGCTGAACTGTGGAACCACGTTCAGCGACAGCCTGCTATTTAAAATAATACAAATACTTCCCCCCTTTTCCTGGGAAAAGAAGAGCACATTTTGCTAGAAAATGTCTTCTTTTCTGAAATCTTCATTATGAGAATAGATGTGTCAACAGCTGTCACTTTTCTTCTCCCTTTAATTGACATTGGGGATCCCTCTAACTCTGTTTTAATACTGTTCTTCATTGCTGATCTTCTTTCACCTTTTGTGTATATCTAGTGACCTAGGAGAGTAGTAACTATAGCAAATTCTTATGCAGTGCTTACTATTTACCTAAAACTATTCTAAGCACTTCATGTATATTATCACATTTAATGTTTACAAAACTGCATGGCATAGGTATTGTTATTGTGCCTCTTTAACACCCAAAGAAATAGAATATAAAGAGTTTAAAGAACGTTTCTCAGGTCATAGAGCTAGTGGGCAACAGAGCTGGGATTTGAACTTGGGCAGTCAGGCTCCAAAGTTTGTACTCCTATACATCATGTTCTTTTGAGAAAGAAAAAAGAAGGAAACCAAGTTAAAAAGATGGTGCCACAGTGATGGCACCAAGACATGGAAAGCTTTTGAATAGAACTCTAGGTCAACTCTTTTTCAGAAAATGATTTTTTGTAAAGACGGAGTCTCGCTCTGTTGCTCAGGCTGTTCTGAAACTCAGGGCCTCAAACAATCCTCCGGCCTTGGCCTCCTAAAGTGCTGAGATTACAGATCTGAGTCTCTGCATCCAGCCCCAGGTCAACTCTTCCTAGGAAAGTACACCAGAGACAACTTGGTTCAGAATAAAACATTACGCATTTCCTTATTTTAATTTTCTTTGTGTCCTTGTAGCACCTACAGAGCAGTTAGTCACCTAGCAAGTTCTCAGTAACAAAGTGTTGAATAAAAGAGCCTATAGCAAGCCCACAGATTATTAACTTAAGACTCTTAAATTGGCCTTAAATGCTTTGGTGAGTGGAGTGATAGAAAAGACTGATACTGCAGGTATCAAAACCAGTTTTGTGGCAATTATCATATACACAAGGGGAATGAAATGTTATGGTTCAAATGCAGTCACTTGAAAGTTTTATTAACAAAACTGAGCTCTGCCAGATACCACCATGTAACTGGAAGTTTTCAAGTGCTCTCCTGGGGGTATCTCAGCATGGTCAGTGTAAACATTCACTTACATTGAGCTGTAAACCACCCTGTGCCATGAAACTCATCATAATGCAGTCTAATTACCATGAAACAGGCACAGTAAGTTTAGTACATCTCATCTCTCCCATTCTCCTCCTTAGTCTATGCTCCCTTTTTGATGTATGTAAGAAGGTCTCTGTTTCACTTTTTCATCAGTTCTTAGTTCATTACAATGAAACAAACATTACGATGAGCATTTACTATATACTATATACTGGGGATTTCTTGTAATCAAGAAGCTTACTCGGTCCAACAGGTTGGCATATTTTTCATTCTTTTAACGGTCACACTTAGTCACCCCAAATTTGACACTGACTTATAACGATAAATAAATTGGCTACCATAGATACTCAAAAGAATCACCTGAAATTCAGATTATCCCAGTTTCTCACAATTTCATCCTTTATTTTGACTGGTGGTGTCTAAGTGCATGCAAGACAAGCCCTTTCTTTGTGAATTTCAAGGAGAGTGCACTAGGCCAAAAACATTCCTATTTTTTTCTTCTGTAAATCATGCATTTGGAGGGTTTTTTTTGGTACAAATGGAATCAGAGTGTTTTATTCCCTTGTATCTCTCATATTGTGTGGGTTTGTTAACTGCATGAGTCATATGGCTACAACTTTTGAAAATTTCAGACTTAACAATAAACAGTAAGAGAACAGATCTTCTTTATCTCTGGAGCTGGGTATTCCATCATTTATAGACAGTTGCCCAGAGCTATGAAATGCTGAGTGTGTGAGTGACCAACTAAGGGAGGTGTTTGGAGCAGACATGCACTCAGTCTGTGTCTGTATAATACTTGCCTGAGACCTGTTTATCTTCTATTTCTAATCTCAGCAAATCTGTGTCCCTGACCAGGGAAATGTGGGATATTTCAAGGGGGCATAAAAATAAAAAGATGATTTCATTTTATAAGAACATGAAACAAATTGACATGCTATATTGAAGTGCCTAGTAGTTCAGAATGTGACCTTATGTGGAAACAGGGTCTTTGAATGTGACCTTATGTGGAAAAAGGGAAATTGAATGTGGTAATCATTTCTACATTCATTTCCTGGGGCTGCCATGAACAAATATGACATACCAGGTGGCTGAAACAACAGAAATTTATTGCCTCACAGTTCTGGAGGCTAAATATCCAAGCTCAAGATGTCACCAGGACTGGTTGTTTCTGAGGGCACTGAGGGAGAATCTGTTCCACACCTGTCTCCTGGCTTTTGGTAGTATCAGACATTCTTTGGCTTGTAGATGGCATTCTCTCTGTGTCTTCACATTACCTTCCCTCTATATGTATCTGTCTCCATGTCCAGATTTCTCCTTCTTATAAAGACACCAGTCATAATGCATCAGGCCCACCCTAATGCTCTCATTTTAACTTGATTACCCATATAAAGATCCTGCTTCCACATAAGGTCACATTCTGAACTACTGGGCACTTCAACATATCTTTGGGAAAGATAATTCAACCCACGGCAATCACCAAGAAAGTGAAGTGACGTACAGACTTAGAAGCAAACCGAATAAATCTGCATTCTTTAAATAAAAGCCTTCTGGCTCCTCCTCTTCATGTAGCTTCAGTCCTTAGATTGACTTGTGCTCAAGTTAAATAAGGACTGTGTGTGAACATCATTTTCTACCTCCTGAGGCTCTGAATGCATTTCAAGATAGAAGCATGAATTTGTGTATTCATTCCAGGCTGGGTCTGGGGCAATAGTTCTAAATCACAGTGCCAAATCTGTTATTAATTAACTTGTTTTCCAAGCTACTTTTTTTATGAGTCTTCATTTTCTGATCTGTCAAATGGGCATGAGTACGTATGTCTTAACTATCCCGCTAGAATATGTAAACTCTGCAAGTATAGGGATGCTAGTGTATTTTGCTCGCTAAAATATTCCAAGCAGCAGCCAGAACAACCTTGTTACATAGTAGGCAATTAATATTTATTGAATTCATAAATGAATAAATAGACTTATTACATGCATTAAGCTTACATTATGCATGAAAAGATTTAAAAATTAAAATGTTCTGGCTGGGTGCAGTGGCTCATGCCTGTAATCCTAGCACTTTGGGAAGCTGAGGCCGGTGGATAACCTGAGGTCAGGAGTTTGAGACCAGCCTGGCCAACATGGTGAAACCCCATCTCTACTAAAAATACAAAAATTAGCAAGGCATGGTGGCATGTGCCTGTAATCCTAGCTACTTGGGAGGCTGAGGCAGGAGAATAGCTTGAACCTGGATGGCAGAAGTTGCAGTGAACCGAGATTGCGCCATTGCACTCCAGCCTGGGTGACAGAGCAAGACTCTGTCAAAAAAAAAAAAAAAAGAAAGGAAGAAAAAATTAAATGTTCTGTAATGGAGAGAGTTTGCAGTAGAGAGGAAGAAGTGTGCTGAGGAAGTTAGAAGATGAAGTGTCTAGCCTCAGCACTGCTGACTCACTGTATGGTGTATCCTTAACTGTAAAGTACGGGGAAGATAACTTCTAAAGTCTCTTTCACTCTACAATTCTGAACTCATATTTTTATGAGAGGAAATACAGTGATAATATGTGTTTCTAAGTCCCATGGAATAGAGGCAAACCCTCTGGTACATACTATACCTACTTTTTGTCCTCAAACTTTCTTAGGGGCTATGATTAATTTGAACTCCACCCTTTGTACATGGACTGAACTTGAGCCACACCCTTGAAACCAGTTGAAATGGAACCCACTCTGAAGTGTTTGGGCTGGAACCATGGAAAGAGAGCAGATGCAATGTTTGGTCAGAATTTCTCTCATGTGTATTCTTCTCCACACTTGGTACAAAATTGAAAAGGAAGTTTCATGTGCAGAAAACTACCAGGAATGAAAAGTAGTGGGTTTGGATGACTTTCCCAGAGTGGTGGGAATTTGGAATTCTTATAATGCAAATCAATACTAAGTCCATTTAGAATCAGACAAACAAAGTGATGATTATTTTATGTTTTTGGGCCCAGAGCAAATCTGCTTCCAGCTAGTCTAGTACCTATTAACATTTATAAAGTTCTTTCTAGTAAAAGACAAGTCTTTGGGGAATAGCTCATGCCTAGCTATTTCATGCCTTTTCACACTTGGCACAAAACAGATCTACAGATCCAGGTTTTGATGTGGAAATTCTTCCTTGTTATAAGAATTCTGATTCTTGAAATCCTCCTTTTCCCAACCCCCTCTCATCTCCTAAAACTACCTGGTGGTGAAAGAAGTCAGTGGGGAATCATTCCTTAAGCCTTATGATTGGCCTGCAAGAAAAATCTCCTCTGTTGGTTTTATGACCCAGATGGGGGCTTGGATCCTCTCTACCAGGGATGGCAATTCTCACTGGCTCCAGACATGCATGTGCTGTCTATCCAGGGCACCTTCAGTACCTCTTTTCTCCGAGTTTCTAACAACTTTAACTGTTCAATTTCTGCTCCCTTTCCTATCCTATAAAAAATGTAACCCCTTAAAGTGAGGAAGCTGCCTCAGTCCGGAATCACTCAGCTCACACATACCAATATGCTTGCCTATGGAGTTCAGTGAGAAGTAGGTTTCTTACTCCTTAGATGAACGGCTAGACCTAAAAACCCCATTGGCCCTGAGCTGTCATGATATCTTTTGGAATATAAACTCTTCAAGCAATCCTGATAAGATTTGTTGATGGTGTCTACTTCCTCGCCCAGAGGACTGTGTATGTAGCAGCAATTGTACTAGGTTCTGGGATATAAAGGTAAATGCCACATGAATTTGCCCTCAGAAACTTCACATTCCAGATGGAGAAACAGATAGGTAAACAACCAACTGCAACACAGTGTGAGCTATAAAGAGAGATGATAGATAGATAGTAGAGATAGATAGAGATATAGAGATAGATAGATAGATATAGATAGATGACAGAAAGAAAGAATGGACAGGTACATTGTTTAGGGGAAGATTTGTTTCATGGAGGGGTTCCTGGGTGGTTGGTTCACAAAGGGTCATATCCAGTCTGGGCTTTGAAGAATAGGAAGGAAATAATATTCCTGGCAGAAAGAGAACAATGTGAGCAAAAGCAACTTGGGTGTGGTAAAGTAATGGTGAGTAATGTGGTAAAGTATGGTATCTTCTGCATGGCTGGAAGATACCATATTTTAGGTGGAGTGGTCAGAAATAAACTGGAAAACTTGGACCAGTTCTCCAAGTTTCCACCTGGGCTGACTCTCTATTAGAAGGTCAACTTTTGGCAGCTCAGCAGCTACCCCTACTGGCATGGCAGAGTTGGTATCAAGAATTTTGAATAGGGTCTTTCCTGTCTTCTTGGGAACAGCATTTCTTCAAAACATGTCCTATGCATTAGCAGTTCCCGCTCTAACCTTCATCCTCACCCCACCTCTAAGTTATTCTATGAAAACAGGATACGAGGGCTAATGATGCATTTGTGGTCTAGTGTTGCTAATCAGCATAGGGATGCATGGCTCGTGCTATATTCAGCAATACAGGAAATGTCTTTGGGACCCCTGTAGAAGTAGTTGAGGCTACTCAATAGTTTTGTTTGAGGCTACTCAACTGTCATATTTTCAATAGGTTTCAGTTCCAGGAAGATCATAGCAATGTGGCCTCCATCGGGTTGTCTCCATCTTATTGATAAATTTATGAAGGTTTTAATACCAGTTATGTGCCAGACATGACCAGAAACTTTTCCTCATCAAGAGGGAGGATTTCTATCTTTGGAGCTGAAGAAGAGATGAGTCTAACACTTCTAATTTTTGTTCCAACATTGTATCAATTAGCTCTCCCAATATTTTCCAAAAGAAAACTTTACTTTTCTCCTCCACAGAAATTTTGGATTACTAAGGTGAAGGAACTCCTCCTGATTCCTCAAGTTTAACGGTGGCCACAAGAAATAAATATATGTAGTGTTTTCCCTGAAGCTGAAGTGGAAAATCTAAGGGGTGGAATGAAATTTAACATTTTTCCCACATAGTTTTTCTCTTTCCCTTCCCCCATCACAATTACTTCAACTAAATCAAATGGACATCTTCTCATCCAAAAATATTACTGAGCACTTTCCTCCTCCTTACTATAGGCCTCAAATTCATGTAAAAAGCTAGGCAGTATTAAAGAATAAAAGGATTGAAAGGACACAAGGCAAATAGGAAGGAGCTGGTAAAAGTATATTGCAGTATAAATTAAATAATTAAATTATCCAAAACTCCCTGTAAGTGAAATAAGAGAGCAGAGAAGGAAAAGCTCATTAAGGCTTGTGCACTTACTGTTGGCTTCATGAGAAAAGGAGAGATACTAACTAGGTTCAGAGGGAGGATTTGGGTAGAAGGAAAGAAGAGAAGGCATTTTGAAATGTGCCTATGTATATTGCTTACGTCAGAGTCAGTGAAGGTATCTGTTACGTGGGAGTTGAAGGTGGTCTGAGAGATGAATGAAAAATCACACTGATGAAGATCTAGGTAGCCACTTTGAGGCATTTGTACTCCATAGGGTGAGGAGTAAAATCCATTGATGGTTCTTTCTTGCTACTACTCTCTATGTCTGTATAGATACAGTATTTTGGTTCCTTGTGGATATGTGCTAAAGAAATACCTTAAAGTGAAACCAGAAGAGGGCACTAGGAATTGTCAGACAGATATGGAATCAGCTCTCAGCTCCACCCTTCACCAGTTGTGATATGTAGTATTCACTAACCCTTAAGTCCCAGCTTCTAGGTGTACATAATGGGGAGAGAATGAACATATCTCTCAGGACTGTTGTGAGAAGTAAAGAAGTAAGGCGAATGATGCACTTCTCCTGCCACCTAGCACAGAGTAAGCATTCAACAATTGTTAACTGGTTTTATTTTCCTTTAATAAGTAGAAAAACTAACCACTAAGTAACCACATCTAGGTGTATAGGAACTTCTAGAAACCAGACTAATCTCAAGAATTATCCCTTTAGTTCTATCTTTTTGTTTTTGTTTTTTTTTTTTAAAAAAACCCAAACTTCCAGAATCAAATATACTGGGTAAAGTTTCCATAGTTTGGAATTTTACAAAGCCTGTCTACATGCCAGGGCTTTACATAGAGAGTATCTGGATTCTGCATTTAGGGAATCCATGTCTCCATGATGCACATAAAAATATGAAGAGTTTGCTTCTCAGCAAACCATAGAAGAATGACTGATTATAGAATGCCAGACGAGATAATTAGATGGTACGGACAATAGCTATTATCACAAGCACTAACACATGGTAACTTGCAGTCTACTGTGCCAGAACTGTCAGGAATCCTCCAACACTGTATACTGCTGCAATACATTGAAGAGATCACTTCATAGCCTGAGCATCTGCAGGAGCAAATGAGTGGGCAATTACTTCACCTCCAAAATACAGAGAATGACTTGATTGCTTTAACTTACACTTGCTTAAACTTCTTGGCTGAAGGATAACATAACACAATGCAGAATGCCCTCTAACGTTGATTTAGGGGCAAAAGAAAAAAATGTTGGCTGAGAGTGGGAAGAACCTGGCCCCTGATACTTGCAGGTGTATTTTTCTTGGGAAGCAAGATTGCTAGAGAAACAAAAGATTTGGTTCGTTTGGCTTGGCAAGTCAAAAATGCAATCCTAGGGAAAGACTTTATTTAGAAACTTTATTTTTCCCCTGTTAACTTGAAGAGTTTATGGAGAAAAAAAGAACTATAAATGGTTCATAAGTTCGCAATTATTTTTGTTTTTGTTTTAAAAACAAAATACACTATCCCCACCCAGGTAGATCTTGCTATAGATTAATTCCACTTTTAATTGGCTGCTATTCCATTCCCCACAAAACTACGCTTGAGACTGGGACATGTAATCTTTTTTTTTTTTTTTTTTTTTGAGACGGAGTCTTGCTCTGTCACCCAGGCTGGAGTGCAGTGGCCGGATCTCAGCTCACTGCAAGCTCCGCCTCCCGGGTTCACACTATTCTCCTGCCTCAGCCTTCGGGGTAGCTGGGACTACAGGCCCCCGCTACCTCGCCCGGCTAGTTTTTTTGGTAATTTTTAGTAGAGACGGGGTTTCACCGTGTTAGCCAGGATGGTCTCGATCTCCTGACCTCATGATCCGCCCGTCTCGGCCTCCCAAAGTGCTGGGATTACAGGCTTGAGCCACCGTGCCCGGCGGGACATGTAATCTTAAAGCATGTGGGAACAGAACGGACTCTTCCTGTGTTATCCCTGCCGTCTGCTGAATCTTCGATGGTCCTCTCTCCCCTGGACCCTCTCCCTCATCTATACACATGCCTATCTCTCCTTTTAATATACTCTTTGCAATAATCTGCAAATCACTGATTCTTACTTTTCTGCCCCCTCCCTTCAGCCTTCAGCACACTACCACCTGGCTTCTGCCTCCTCATTGCAATGAAACAGAATTTACTGAGCTCACTAGTAATTACTAAGCTCAAAAGATTTTCTGTCTTTATTTTGTATGATTTCTCTGAGTAATTTAATACTGTTGATCACACCTTCTCCTTCAAACTATTATTCCCTTCTACTCTTTTCTTGTTCTTCTACCACTGTGACTCCTTCCTTCTCCTCCATCTCCTTTGCTGATTTCCCCCTCACAACCACAGATGTCATTCTTCCTACTCTGTGCCCTTGCAGGGTGATCTTTTCCACATTCATGACTTCCATTTTCCCTTATAGTCCAGTGACCACCAAAGCAATATTTCTAGTCCCCTTAGCTTTCCTAAACCCCAGTCCCGTCTTCCCACTTGCCTAGGAGACAAGGTCATCCTGGCTGCCCCCCAGAAACTTCAATTTGACATGCTCAAAACAAATTCACTGCATTCTTTCACAAACTTGCCCCCTTTCTATATACTGAAGCAATGAATGACATCACCCAGTTGCTTAAGCTTGAGATCTTTGGGTTATTTATCATTTTTTCCTCCAACATTCCAGTTTGACCTGTCACCAATTCCTATTAACTGTACCTCATCAGTATGCCTTGAATCCTTTCTCTTTTCCTCATCTGTTCTGCCACAGTCTTAGTTCAATTACTTCTCATCTATTACCAGATTACTACATTGAACTGGTCTTTTTCTATCACTTTCTAACCTTTCTATAATCCTTTCTATAAACCATAGAATAATTCACTCTTTGAGACACATTTTTTCTCATGTTTCTCTCTACAAAGAAATATGCAAATAAAAACCAGAGAGTAGATCCTTAATGCCTAAGACAGAGTCCAATATTCCAAATCTAGAGAAGACAGCAGAAGAATCTCTTCTTCAGCTGACCCTACCCTGTGCATCTACTCCATGTTGTTATCCTCCATTTACATCTCCATGCACTCCATACCTCAGCCACACCTTTGCATATCACATTAGTCATGCATATAGTTGCCTTTTTTAAGCCTTTCCCTTCACCAGAAAAGGCACCCTCCCTCTGTCACCTGGTGAACTCATGCTCATCTTTCAAATTCTAAGTTACCTGTTGGCCCCTCTATGAAATGATATTGACAACCTCCAAGCTGAATCAATAGTGACTTCCTTTGAATTTCCACTGCAATTTTCTGTGCTACTATTAGCAATCCTTGACATAAGGTTGCTGTGTAAGTTGCTTACATATAAATCTCCATCCCATCTAAAACCATTAAATTCTTGAAATGAAATGCCTTTAGCACTTAACACATGCTTGTCATCGGGGAGTTGGTGAGCCTGTGGGATGAATGAATGTATGCTATGAAATTGCAACATTTATAATAGTTAGGCTTATCTAAAAAAAAAAAAGAAAAAGAAAAGAAAAGAAAAACCAAGACATTTCTAGCGTTCCAATTCCTAGGTCTTCATTCAGTCCCTGTTGGAATGGACTTCTCCAGTGGCTTTTTCTGTCTCCAGTCATGCAAATGACAACTTTGTAGCATCTATTTAATCTATTTATAATACCTTTATATAGATAGTGGACCAGATTTCTGTGTTCTACAATTCCAGGAAAATATAATGGGAAATAATATTACACAGATGAAAAGAGACAATTACTTGAGAATGTTCCAAGAGAAGATGGAATTAAACTCCCTCAGCCCTTTGTTTGGGATAGATTTCCCACAGTGGCTGATGTGCCAGCTCAAACCTTTTCTATCAGTCAAGCAGGTACCATCTGTCACGTATTATCAGGGGTAGAAGTCTGAGTACTTCTGCTTACTGCATCTTGGTTCTGGAGTCACCAAAGAAAATGCAATGCGGTCAAGCACTGGATGGAACAACACTTTACTCATCTAGAAAAGAGACAGAGCAAACGGGCGTGGTGGCTCACGCTTGTAATCCCAGCACTCGGGAGACCAAAGCGGGTGGATCACTTGAGGTGAGGAGTTCGAGACCAGCCTGGCCAACATGGTAAAATCCCATCTCTACTAAAAAATGCAACAATTAGCCAGGTGTGGCGGCATGTTCTTGTAGTCCCACCTACTCAGAAGGCTGAGGCAGGAGAATCACTTTGAACCTGGGAGGCAGAGGTTACAGCGAGCCGAGATTGTGCCACTGCACTCCAGCCTGAGTGACAGAGTGAGACTCTGTCTCCAAAAAAGAAAAAAAGAAAGGGAGAGAGAGAGAGAGAGAGGAAGGAAGGAAGGAAGGAAGGAAGGAAGGAAGGAAGGAAGGAAAGAAGGAAGGAAGGAAAAAAGAAAAGAAAAGAGAAGAGAAAGGAAAAGAAAAGAAAAGAAAAGAAAAGAAAAGAAAAGACAAGAAAAGAAAAGAAACATAACCAGTGGTGGGTCTTCCAAGGCCAGCGGGCTCACTCCCAGTAGCCAACATGAGGCAACTGGCCTGCACATACCCTCTTGTACTGTGTCAGAAGGACTCGATCCCCTTCCTGCCAGAAACAGATACGTTAGTAAGGTTGGTCAGGTGACACAGGACACATACTCACTTACTTACTCAGACAGAAGGAGTATGCATTAAGTCTGAAACAGGAAACGATACTTCCACTCAAGGTGATGAATCTTGCACAGGCAGTGAGGACTCCATCTCTTGGTAAAGAAGTGTTTCAGGCCCAAGGCCTATTCAGAGGTCATGAGAAGGAATCAGAAGACTGCATGGATGCACTGCCTTTCTCCACACTATTATCTTCCATTCTTTTCATAAGCCCACTTTCTTTAGATCACATTTCTTTTTCTCACCTACTTGAATTCATTCCCATGTTTATTTGCTTGATTCACGAGGTCACTTATTAATCAATCGTTTTGTTGGTATTTCAAAGTGCATTTTTACATATGATGTATTTTTTCACCTAATGGGTAGCATGGGGTTACCACTCAATATATAAAATAAGTTAGGAAAAAAAAGTCCTTTATTTTATTAAGTTTTTGCTTTTCCCCCAAATCTTATGAGCTAAATCGTGTGCCATTGATAAAGCAGCTACACAGCTTGTGGGTTCTAATTCTGTTTGGTTCTAAATTGCAGAGCCGAGAAAGCAACTTAAAAGACCCAGAGCTGAATTATTGACCAGCATTTATTACCATCTTTAAATGGTCTTGACAAAAAACAAAACAAAACAAAACAAAACAAAAAACCTAACATAGCGCCGGGCGCGGTGGCTCAAGCCTGTAATTCCAGCACTTTGGGAGGCCGAGATGGGCGGATCACGAGGTCAGGAGATGGAGACCATCCTGGCTAACCTGGTGAAACCCCATCTCTACTAAAAAATACAAAAAACTAGCCGGGCGAGGTGGCGGGCACCTGTAGTCCCAGCTACTTGGGAGGCTGAGGCAGGAGAATGGCGTAAATCCGGGAGGCGGAGCTTGCAGTGAGCTGAGATCCGGCCACTGCACTCCAGCCCGGGAGACAGAGCGAGAGTCCGTCAAAAAAAAAAAAAAAAAAAAACCTAACATAACTGATAAAACAGTAAGGTGAGAGTTACGGCAAGGAAATCTCTGGAGACCGATGTGTACCTTTAGAGAATGAGCCAGAAAAGATGAGAGGTCACATTAAAATATATTATCAAAAAATAATTCATGCTTTTAATCAAGAATTGGGGCATATTTTTATTTCTTAACAGGAACTAACATCCTGCCAGGGAATGTAACCCATGGCATCTCTAAAAGAAGTATCTGGATGTCCTAGGCAAAAGAACAAAATCACGGTAACCAGGAGACATATTTTTCTGTGCCAACCCAGAAAAACAACAGAATTCAATAAAAGAATGTTCTGGGCTGCAATCTTTACCAGCTGCCTTCACTGAGAGAAGGGGACACACGCAGGTCAGTCTATAATTCTCTCCTCCTTCAGGGTCTGAGTCAAACCCCTCTGCTCGTTTATCCAATTCTGAGCCCCTACTTTGTTTTCCTTTCTTCACCCTCCAGCTGTTTTAATCTACAGAATTTTCTCCACCTTAAGCACTACCTCAAAACAGGTTCACTTAAGTTCTTTTTTACCTGCAGAAATAAAAGCATTCTTATCTCTGTTATTATCTTGCCAATAGAATATTGAATCTTACAGAGACCAAAAAGGCAATATGAAAAAGGATGCAGAAACAAACCCACGGAAAATGATCAATACAAAAGAAAAACATATGTTGACAACAGTCCATTTTCCTGTTAGAACAGAGTCAAAAATAGAATTGTATTCCTTACAGTGATATCAACAGTGTTTACTTTGCTTTTCAAGCACCCAACAGAGCCAAGGCAAGAAGAGAGTTACTGAATCTTACTGGTCAGGAAAGTGGAATCCTGGACATTAGAGGGCATGACCTGAGCTGGTTTCACCCCCAAATCCTGAGCATTTGGACTGGAACCTAAGGCTTTTCCTGCCCTCTTCTTAAGCTCTGGAGATCCTCACCTGCAAGAAGGCTGCTGGGTACCTTTCCATGAGGCTGATTTTACCCTAGGGTGATTCACTTGTATCTTGCCCTTATGAAATAGTAAGGGATGGTCACTCAGTCATCATGAAGATAGAGCTTACTTATGCTGGAGGATTGAGTGGAAGTGGTGATTGGACTCCTTAGTGTAGAAGTGTGGAAGGTGCTCCTGACCTGGGAGGAGATTTTCAGGGACATTCACACCAGAATATTCTTCCCAGGACCATCCTGCTGATTCCCCCGGCCCCCATGCTGCCCCCTCTTCCACTTTCTGTATTCCTCCCCGTGCCCCCACTCAGCTGACTTCTTGATTCCTATACCCAGGCCTCTGTGCCTTGTGGCTGTCCATAGTCCCCTCCAGAGTCCAGCCCAGGTCTTTCTGTCCAATCCTCTTCAGTGTCACAAACCTCAAAAACAAAACACAATAAAATGAGCAAACAGAAACAACAACCTCATCGTCAAAAATCTGATCTTTGACAATTGTGAAGATGACATACCTTATTAAAGTTATTTCCATGAAAGAATCAACAATCGTGGTTATTAAGATGTATTGAATTCTCATTATGTGCCATGGATTTTTTCAGTATTTTATATATCATCTCATTAAATCCTTACCCACACCCTCTCAAGTGACCTTTTTTATTTTATTCATTTTACAGATGAGAAAACTGAGGTCTATAGAGTGTATTACTTCCCACTGTCAGTGGACTCCTGCAATCTGAAGAGCCAGGATTCTAACCCAGATGTGTCTGTTACCCAAGGCCATGCATTTTCCATTGTGTTACACTTTTGTCTCTAATTGACTTTTCTGTTCTACCAACTACACACTTCCAGTGTTTGGAACAATACCATTCCCTCTGTTTGGGTTAGAGGGAATTGTCTGGATAGATAAAAAACAAACTCAAGTTGTTTTCGAGGTAGAAGGGAATAATAGGATACACAGATGTTGTACAGTACACATTTGGGGTCAAAAATGTCATGGGAGCCAACAGGAGTGAGAATCAGAGACTGGAAAGCCAAGGCCTCTCTCTACTTCTCAACTCTTCCTCTCTTGTATATAAGCTTCTCCTTTCTCATGCTCTGCAGACAAACTTTCTCTGCATGCTAGTCCATTTGGTGGTAAATAGACCTGTTTACTATGCCTGGGTAACAGCAATGAAGAGATAAATAATAACCAAATCCAGAATTTTATTCCAATTTGAAACTTCTGGAGAAGAGATTCTCATTGGCTTAGCTGAAGTCATGGACCCATATCCCAGACCAATGAACTGTGTCTAAGGGCCCAGAGTCATGCTGTACAAATGGATGCTCCCAGGGTTTGCTACAATTACATATGTTTTTCTTAGAGATGATTAGGATATCTACTCCACACCTATGCTGGAAATGTATTATACCTTCATTAAAGGTGGAGTACACATTGATGGATGGTAATGAGTCACTCAGTTTCTAAGAAACTCAAAATGTGGAATCCAAATATTCCCAGATGAGGAATGCAGTATCTGTTTATTGTCTTATCTTAAGCTTCAAGCCAAGTTTTGCCAAAACTGATAGAGAAACCAGTTCCCCTCCTATACACACCCCTGAATTCTTGAGTCAACCCTTGAAAAGGAATATCAGTTTAAAAATATCACTGACGAGTTGATGGGTGCAGCACACCAACATGGCACAAGTATACATATGTAACAAATCTGCACATTATGCACATGTACCCTAGAACTTAAAGTATAACAATAATAAAAAAAAAGAAAAAAAAATCAGTGTATTCCAATTGAACGTTATGAACAAAGGCATTCAAAATTCTCATCACTCAAATTTATTCTTTAGTAGGCATGACTCAGGTTAATAAATACTTTTTTTGAAAAAAGGAAAAGTAAACTAAATGAATCCATTAGCATGCTTAGAAATACAAATAGTACTATAAACAGATTTCCCAAAATTTGTACTTTGTGAAACACCTGAGTTAAATGAAAAAATACATGTAATAAATTCCCCTTTTGGGTGTTGACAAAATGCACTGGTGTATTAAAGATTCTGAGAAGACCTTCAGTAATAAGACTTATTTAACTTTGTTTAATTCAGTATTTTCCTATCTGATTTAATGAAGAAACAGTTCATGGATATTAGTATTATTATGAATAGCTTGGAAAAACGCTATTGCAAAGTCTGTGAAAGAACCCCATGCATGCATACATATAAAGGTAGATTTCCTGTTGTTAAATGCAATTTTTAAAAGAATCCTATTTTACTGAATAGAATTTGACCAGAATTCCAAAAAGATTCGTGAAGGTAACTATACAGTTTGGATATTTGTCCCCTCAAAATCTCATGTTGAAACTGGTCCTCAGTATTGGAGATGGGCCCCAGTGGGAGATGTTCGGGTGTCATAGGGGTGGATCCCCCATGAAAGGTTTGGTGCTGTTCTCTCTCAATAATGAGTGAATTCTCACTCTATTAGTTCCCAGGAGACTTCATTGTTAAAAGGAGCCTGGCACTGCTTCCCTCTCTGTCATGCTTTCTTCCTCTTGCCATGTGATGCTTGACTTCCATCATGTGTGGAAGCTTCTTGAAGCCCTCAGAAGGAGATATTGGTGTCATGCTTCTTGTATAGCCTGCAGAACTGTGAACAAAATAGACCTCTTTTCTTTACAAATTACCCAGCCTCAGGTATTCCTTTATAGCAATGCAAACAGACTAAGACAGGCAGAGATAATAATTTCTATGTTTAAAGATAAAACCATTAGACAAAGTAAATTACTTACTTACAGAGAAAGTAAATAAATTGCCCAAGATTACATTGCACAGTAAGTGTAAAACTCAGGTCTTTAACACTTAATGTGATGCCCTTTCTACTGGCCGACACATAGAACAAGTACTTCTTTTGAGATATAGCAAAGACAAATAGTCAATCCAAATGTTATTCTTTAACTTTTTGTACAGAACTCACTGGTGGGCCTTATGAAATAAAGGCCCAATTCTTCAGAGGTCTGTTTCTGCAGAAACTTATTATCCAAAAAACATAAATTCACCAGCTGACCAACCCCCCAACAATGTTCTAGATAACTCAGACCATTTGAGAGGCACAAATAAATTTCTTTTAAATATCAGTTTTAAATTGTTTTTTGCTTTTTACTTATAGAAGAAATGTAACAAGAGAGTTTAACTGCTCACTCCCATTTCATTCTGTAGGATATTCATTTCTCTTTATTTTTAAACTAGGAATTCTGAAAGACCCCCAGATAATTGCCACAAATACCCTTGGTACTTCATCATTTGTACCCATTTCTTTCCCACCGTGATGCCTAAGGAAAAGTGACAAGCTACCAAATGACAAGAAGAGGCAAATTTGCTGATGTCGATGCTGCTGATTAACGATGTCATTGCCTAAAGCCATGTGAGGTGATGTTTGCACCCAGGTGACACTACAGCCAGCACAACCCATACTGCCATGGCCCTGGAGGCTGCCAATGCCAGTGTTGTTGGCATCCCTGCCACTTACACTTTGCATTCTCAATGTCCCTCAGAGATGGTAGAGAAACAGAACATTTTAAGCTTTATTCGTTTTTTTCTACATCCCCTGTACTCAGTGACTCAAATGGAGGACAGCAGTGACAAGGCCACGGACTACATTCTCTCTGCCAGACCTGATTTATGCAACTTGATCCTAGTGAGTGCATCTTGGCTTCTTTTTTTCCTTAGAATGAGGTCTTTCCTGAGTGGCTTCTCAGTTCTCTGTGGTTTCTTCCCATTAGTTATTTAATCTTCTCAGACATGGGACAAAATTCTAGGATGGACACAGTATAGGATCTGTTTAGAACCCTGCAGCTAATAGCCCACACCCAGCTGTTCTCATCCAGTGTTAGAAGGCATCTCTCCTTCACTACATGGTGTAAAGTAGTACAAGGCTGTTATGGGTTGGGCAAACCCAGCTGCAAAAAGAGTATCATTTTCCTAAATAAACAGAAGTGTTAAAAATAAGAGGCTCCATGAAGTGGTGAAAAAACCCTGGCCTGGGAAGCAGAACATCTGGACTATGTGTCTCATTAGTTGTTTGGCCGCACTTGAGTCTAATCTCTCTGGACTTCAACTTCTTAACTTGTAAAACCCACTGCTCACTAAGTCGCTAAGATTATATGTAGCCCTAACATTCTATACTTAAATAGGTGATGGTAGGTCATTCTTTTTTCACGAAGAACCTTAATGCTTCTTTAAATAAATTTGCTTCTTTAAATAAAACATTCATTATTTGCTTCTTTAAATAAATTTGCTTCTTTAAATAAAACATTCATTATTACTGTTCCATCTGATGATTAATATTATTCACATGATTTTATAGATAAACAAATTGAAGTCCAAAAGTATTAATTAACATGCATACAATGTTAACATGTCCCTACTATTTATAAAACTCCACAGGTTTTTTTCTGATGGACACACAATAATATCCAAACTCCTTAATCTGGCATTCAAAACCCTCACAATTTGGTTGCAACACACTTGCCAATTTTTACTTTTCTAAACCTTGTAGACAAATGGATTTACTTTCAATTCCTTCAAACACTTTTAAAGACTAATTTTTTGACTAAACCTATTATTTGTCTCCTACTGCACGTATCCTCTGTCTGAGACAACTTTCCCTTCTACTCTGTAAATCCAAATCTTACCTATCTTCAAAAGCTGAGCTCTGATAAGCACTGTTCTATAAAACATTTTTTAAATTATCTGTTGGAGGTAGTCTTTCTTCTCTGAGTCATCTACCACTTTCCAAGTATCTTTGCTTTTAAGCCCTTATAAATGCTGTGATTTTGCATTTATTTGATCAATGTCTGTCTTCTTCCTCTAGACTATCAGCTCCAAACTGGCAGGAAAATTAAACACTTCTGCTTATCATTAGGTCCCCAGGCAACACAGTACCTGTCACATTGCAGATGTATAGTAGGTAATTATCAAACAATCAGTTGAATTGACATCTCTTAAGACTCATCATTTTCTAACTCATGGGGGTAGATAATTTGTACCCATGTCTTGTTTTCTAGAATAAACTATCAGCTCCTTGAAAACATTATCTACATTTGCTTCCATTTGGTAGCCCTCAAAAAAAAAAAGTCTTGTGTGTTGTAAATATTCATTGAAACCTGATTAACTAACAAGGAAATTTGGGGGGAAAAAAAGAACAAACTGTGGAATCACATAGCCCTATGTTCAAATCCTGGCTTTGTCAATTTGGATTAAAAATATTCAAGGATATTTTCTAGTTAACATAAGTATTAATATTTTATGTTTTGTTACCTATGAAGAGCTTTCATACATATGTATATGTAACATATTGTAACATATATATGATATATGCATAAGTCTCAGTTGATTGTTGAACTACATCAGATAATATTTTATCCCCAATTTACAGATGAGGAAACAGAGGTAAAAATAAAGCAATTGAGGCTTAAAGAGGCTAATGGCCACTCATCTACTAACTGAGGAACAGTGATTCCAACTAAAGTTTTTGTAGCCCTAATTCTGTGTCTTTTCCATTCTCATATTAATATATTGTCAACATAGAGATTCATATCAATGGATCTGTGCTTTTGGATAACAAAATTCTTTATAGAATTCAGGCCTCTTTTAGTTCGTATCTATTGATCTGAACTCTGAGGACACAAGAAGGAGCTTATTTAGAATTTCTGGTCTCATAGTAGAAATGCAGGAGGGTTACATGGTAAATCTTAGAGGAAGAGCAGGATAGGCCCATTTTCATATTTGGTATGAAAAAAAACTCCTCCCAAAATCCCTAATAATTTCTTTTCCTCTCTCAGATGCTTTCTTCTCTGAATAGGTACCAAATTGAAGCTCATCATTTTTATTTAAACCAGAACCTCTTCTTCTATTTGTTTGTTGGTTGGTTTTTCAGAATCACTAGACCTCTACATTGAAACTCAAATCCAAATCAAGAAAAAAAACAGCACTTATTTGTTAAGCAGTTTGCTGTTATGATGCTCTTTCCCAGAAATGAATCCCTGTCCCTTTCAGACTTCCTTTCACAAGATGCTCTGATCTGGCTCGCCCTTGTAGCACTAGGCAAATTGTTTTGCCTGGCTTATTCCATCAAATACAAGGTTCAGCTGCCCTTTCTCACACTCGGAATCCAGCAGACCATTTTCCTTGGTCATCAACAGAGGAGTGGAGAGTCTCTTCTCTTAATGCGCTGAGCTCTTGCCAAGTTCCAAGTGCTCTTGCCCTTCCTTAAGGATGCTGAATATTTGCTCCTTACCCAAGACATCTGGATACCTTGTGTGAGTAGCCCCCTCCTGAGGGTGGTGGGTTATTTCAAAGCAAATCATTCCAGTAAAAAAAAATGAATGTTTAGGAACTTTCAAACAATTTTGATAGAACTTGGTAACTTAAACAAAACAAAAACTTTTCCAGTTGCAGCTTCTACTCAACAGCAGGTGAAACAATAAAAAATATTGAACAAGCAAAATTAATCTGTATCCAGAGAATTTTAATAAATTTTAAAACAAATAGATCCACATAGATCCCCTGGGGTTTTGCCAGCAAGTGTTTAACAATCTGTTTTTAATATCTAGGCAATGTGCTGCAACTGCAGGCACTGAAGAGTAATGAAGTACTTTGTAAAAAATAAATAAAAGCAATAATAATGCGAACACAATTTCAAAAGAGAAACACAATGGTGACAGAAAAGATTTTGGCTGAAACACAAGGAATACCAGAACTTATCCTGGTTAAAATCTATCATCTGGATAGGTGGCTACTGTAGGCCTTTCATTCTTGATTTAGCAGTGAAACAGGTTTGTAGCCTAACTGTATAACCTTTGCATCTAATGAGTCAGACAGCTGGCTGCTAATCCAGGTCTAATTAAAAACTGTACCAGAAGCATGACATTTGGTACATTTTTCCTTTTCTTTTTTCATAACCCAGAAAATTTCCTTAAAACTTTAGAAATAAAAAATAATTTTGCAGAAAGACACTTTTTTGGTAACCATTATTCCCCTAGTTAGAGTAACACCTCATTTGTCCATCATCATTGAGGGAACACATGTTCCTCACAAATTAATTTTCCTATAAAAGAAAGCAAGTTTCATGTTCAAAGGAGTCAATTTCATCTAGATGCTTTTACTGGAACTCTTTCTAAAAGATATTACATATTGAACAGGATTTGACCTTTTCTGATGATTCAGAGTTATCATCATGGCCATCAATCTCCATGAATAGCCACCAACTCTTTCCCCTCCAAATGCAAACATACTGGAATCTCTCACAAGCTAAAAGAAATGTTCCTTTCAACCCTAGCTATCTTGAATCTTTCTTTTAAATTTCTTTCTTAAAAAGAGCTTTAATGAAGTACAATTCACCCATTTAAATGATACAATTCAATGATTTTTTAGAATATTCACATTTTTGTGCAATCATCATCACAGTCAATTTTAGAACACTTTCAGAAAGAAACCTATACCCATTCACCATTTTTCCTGCTTATTCTTTGGCACTGCACTCCTGTACTTCTCTATCCCTGCTTAAAGCAACACTAATCTACTTTCTGACTCTATAAATCTCCCCATTCTGTACTTCCATATGAACAGAATCAAACAATACACAGTCTTTTGTGGCCGGCTTTTTTGACTCAGCATAATGTTTCCAAGGTTCATTATTTGTTGCATGTATCTGGCTATTGTTCCTCTTTAAGATCATGTAATATTGGCATTGTGTGAATACACCACAAATTTAAAATCCATTTCTCTGTTAATTTGGGTTGTTTCTGCCTTTGGCTCTTTTAAATAATGCGGCTATAAACATTTGTGTATACGTTTTGTATCCATAAGTGTGGACATAAATTTTCATTCCCCTTTGATATATACCTAGGAAGGAAATTGCTAGGTCATATAATGATTCTGTGTTTAATCATTTAAAGAAGTGCCAGAGTGCTTTTCAAAGTGGCTGCACCATTTTACATCCCCACTAGTAGTATATAAGGGTTCTAATTTCTTCACATCCTTGCCAACTCTTGTTACGTGACTGTTTAATTCTAGTCATCCGTTGTGGTTTTGATTTGCATTTCTCTAATGAGTAATGATGTCGAGCATTTTGTGTGTGTGCTCATTGGCCATTTGTATATCTTTGGAAAGATATACAGATTTGGAATCCAAAAAGATCTGAACAGACAATGTGGTTGTCTTTTTATTACTGAGCGGTGAGGGTTTTTTATATATTCTAAACAGAAGCCATTACTAGATATATGATTTGTGAATAATTTCTCCCATTCTATGGGTTATCTTTGTACTTATAAAAATGCTGTCCTTTCCCTTAGTTTCCACTGAGAGGAATCCCTTGTTGCCCAGTTATTTAAAAGGAATTCATTGTAGTCCTTTTATTCCACTATGTGTCTCTCCCCATTCCTTCTTAAAATCCACTGCACTATAACTTTAACATCCACCATTGCTTTGCAACTCTCTTACTAAGGTAACGCTGTTAACAGGGTCAAGGATTTTCTTATTGTTAAACCCAAATGCTTTCCTTTAATGCTTACTCTACTTACCAATTAACATGTGGCAATCTTCAATCTTCATTTCTTTGAAAATTTTTTCCTCTCTTAGCTTTAAAGATATGATTTTCTCTAGATTTTATTCTTCTTATTAAAACAATTTCTTATTTTCCTCACCTGCTCCTCTTATTTGTACACTTAAATGTTGATGTCCCTCCAAGTTCAATCTGTCATCATATTTTCCGAGTACATCTTCTTCATGAATTATCTCATTTATTCCTGTGCTTTAAACTCTACTGATAACTATCCAAACAAATCTCCAGCCTTCACCTTGTTCCAGAGTCCAGAACTACATTTTTAACTGCCTGGTAGTTCCTTCTTAACCACTTAGAAGTACTGCAATCAACTAAAACATGCCATTTTCAAAATACAAAGTGAGTTCTCTCTCTAATTGTTTATCTTTTCTTATTCTCATATCATTGAGTCAAGGATGTTTGAATCATTCTTCACTAATCTTCCTCTTTCATGTTGGTCTCCTGACAGTCATCAGGTTGATCTTACCTTCTAAATATCTTTCTAATCTTCTTTGCTTCCTCACTGCTGTCATTGCCTTTCAATAAACTTTCATAATCATTTATTAGGATTATTTTAGCATAGCCCACCTCAGTTCCCTTCTTCCATCATCTCTCTTATCCAATCCATCTTTGTCACTTTGGCCAGCATTAATCTTCTAAAACACAAGCTTGTTATTGGCACCCTTTACCTTTACATTGACGACCTTAAACAGCTTCCTGTGGCCCACAGAACAAATCTTTCCATGATGCCTCAGACCCTTAATTATTTGTCCTCATCTGTATTTTTCCTATTGTGTTATCTACCTACCCCCAATCCAGAAATTTTAACTGACTTTCTGTTCCCCAAAAATGCTGTATTCATTTTTCTATTGGTGCATAACACATTTTCAGAAATTTAGCAGCTTCATATGACACAAATATATTATCCCACAGTTTCTGTAGATCAGGGGTCTGATGCATTTTAGCTGGATTCTCCACTCAGGGTCTCACTAAGGTGAAATGAAAACCTAGGGCAGCTCTCTTTTCATATGGAAACTGAACTAGGGAATGATTCCGTTCCAAATTCCTTCAGGTTGTTTGTCGAATCTATGTTCTTGCTGTTGTATGACTGAGGTACCTGTTTTATTGCTAACTGTTGACTGGGGGCCACTCTCATCTCCCAGGGGCAGCTGTCAGGTCTCTGACACACAATGTGTCAGAGGCCCCACACATAACGTGACATTTTGCTCTCTAAAGGCCAACAAGGCCAGGCGCGGTGGCTCTTACCTGTAATTCCAGCACTTTGGGAGGCCGAGTCAGGTGGATCACGAGGTCAGGAGATGGAGACCATCCTGGCTAACATGGTGAAATCCCATCTCTACTAAAAACACAAAAACTTAGCCAGGCATGGCGGCGCGCACCTGTAGTCCCAGCTACTTGGGAGGCTGAGGCAGGAGAATCGCTTGAACCTGGGAGGCAGAAGTTGCAGTGAGCTGAGATCACACCATTGCACTTCAGCCTGGGCGACAGAGTGAGACTCTGTCTCAAAAAAAAGAAAACAACGACAACAACAACAACAACAACAACAAAAACGCCAACAGGAGAATCTCTCTCTTTTTGAACCTCTAGACTTCTGTTAAGGGCTTACTTGATTAGGTTAGACTTTCCCATGACAAACTTCATTTTTATTAGTTCCAAGGCAACTGATTGGGAACCTTCATTGCAACTGTAAAATTCCTTTTGATGGATAATACAACATAGTCGTGTGATTGGTATTCCATCATATTCATAGGCACGTCCTGCTCACACTCAAGAGGAAGGGATTATACAGGGCACATCCAGCAAGGGTGAGAATATGGAGGGCCATCTTAGAATTCTGCGAACCACAGATAACACGCTCTGTCATGACTCTATGCCTTCTCATAGACTGTATCTTCTTCCTATTATATCCATTCCTCTATTATCAATTTGGGAAGTCCCCAATTGGCTTTTAAGACCAAGTTCAAATATCAGTTATCCATTAAGTCTTCAAGATAAATCAGTTTGTTCCCTCTTTGTACACCCATTCTACTTTCTATCTTTTCCTATTATATTTGCCTAGGTTTTTGTCATCCCAGCTGGACTGTAAAATTTTCTTTGTTTTAAGTGTTTTTATTTTAATTTTTGTGGGTACATAGTAGGTGTATACATTGATGGGGTATATGAAATATTTTGATGCAAGCATGCAATGCATAATAATCAAAAGTGGGGTGTTCCTCCCCTCAAGAACTTATCCTCTGTGTTATAAACAACTCGATTATACTTTCAGTTAATTTAAAATGTACAATTAAATTATTTTTTTACCATTGTCACCCTGTTGTGCTAGTAAATACTAGGTCTTATTCATTATTTCTATTTTTGGGGCCTATTAACATCCCCAACTCCTCCCCTGCCACCCTGCCACACACACACACACACACACACACACACACACCACACACTACACTTTCCAGCCTCTGGTAACCATCCTTCCAGTAGACCCATTACTGTAGTGTTAATAAAATAATTGAATAATTTTATTTCCTTGAGCATTCTGAGAATTTGGGAGTAGAGTGAAGAATTATAGCTAAAGTAGGTTTAGAGCAAACATATTATAGGGGAGTCAAATGATCTATCAAAAATCCACTAGTCTGAAAAACAAGAGAGCTCTGAAACTAACTGTAATTTTTGCTGAAGACTCATTTAATCTCAGGAAAGTTCAGTTTTCTTGCTGTGTAATGATAGTTGAACTACCTAATCAAATTTCCTTTCTAATTCTCACATTCTAAAAATCTAAGCCTGATTTTTTGGTCATTATTGAGTTTTACTGATATTCTATCCAGTAAGTTCATGATACATTTTTTATAATTTTCTTGTATTCTATGCTTAGAAAAAATGGTTGATTACAGATTGGGAGCCAGTGACCATATATTGTTGAGCATAAAATATTGAGCAGATCTGTCTGTAAATAGTAAAGATTCTGGGGGAGAAAAGCCTCTGAAATAAGCCTCATGTACAAGAGAAGCAAAAAATAAATTAAAATATTGAGTATATTTCTTCTCAGATGCATAGAGTATGAAAGAAGAGTATTAATATACTGTAAAACTGATTTAAATATTTCACATGCTTTTCCAGATACACTAAAAGCAGTAAATCGCTTTAGAAGAATGAAGACTGTATGAAGGAAACATTTATTCCCAGGAGGCCTGGATTCTAAGTTACGAAATTATTCTTTAGCCTCTCACCCTTTTAAACTGATTTCAACACTCTACATGGCCATTTAATCAAAAACTTTGGAATACAATTTTAAAAGCCTCTAAAGATGCTTTGTGGAATGCATTGGGCAAGGAGATGCTTACTCTGGGAATATTTCCCTGGGACATTGTTACTACTTGGGAACACATCAACTTTTGAATTCCTAATGTTTTTGATAGCATACATACCTTCTCCTGGAAAGCTGAAAGAAGAAGATATATTCGTAATGAGGTTTTAAGAGAGAAGGTCATCATACAACAAGAGTCTTCTCTTTTATTTTGCAACAATTCTTTGGAATCATTGGGGTTCCAATCTGTTGGTAGGACCTCTTTAAAAATGTCGACCTTCCTGTCACAAATTTTAACCAATTGCCATGTGTTTTATATTTTTTGTTTGAACACATCACCCAACACAAAACTTTCATCTAAAAATACAGTGTAAGAACACTCATAAGATGTCAAAGCAAGTTACATGGAACTACAACCCTCCCTTACTGGCAGAGTGCACATGGTCCTTCAGTAAACTGATCTGCCTTTTAAAATGATTTTTCCTAAACCTCCTGCTTTAATTATTTCTTGTCCTTCCCTCAGGGGCCATTGCTAACAAAAGACCATAGCAACCTTTTAGATATTTATAAACTCTGTTTGTAGATACAATAAAGCTTATGGTGCAGCCAGCTAAATAAAGACACAACCAGCTGCTATGTCTTCTACCTTCTGCATTTGAACGAGACATTAGTCTATAAAGATTCTGAAAAGAATACGAAAAAATCTGATATGCTAATAGCCAAAGTAAATCTCAATTATATCAACGGTGTAACACCTTTGATTCAAGAGATGGTGTAAAGTCATTTCTTATGCCAAAATGAAATATCTTCTGTTATGAGCACTAATATATTTTGAAGAACACTGATCTTGAAGCATCCTCCATAAAAAAGATGAATTTTAGAAATGCTACATACTAAATCCTCTTCTTGAAGTGTCATAATGCATATTAGTATATTAAAAACTCTGAGAAGTTCTGCCCAATGAGATCCATTTAATTTTGTTTAAACCTTTACAATAACTTCTCAAATGTTTTTTCATTCTAATACCTATTATTATCCCAAGGAACTATTTCTCCAGGATTCGTGTCCCAGGAAATGCTGTCTTTCTCTTTGTGGAAATGAAACTTTAGTGGCCACAGTTTTCTTTATAGGGCCAAAATACTATTAAATTGGCAAAAAATAATAACACATTGCTGTCATTCTTTTCATGGTTTCATTTGTTTCTTTCTCTTAAGGAAAACAGTGACTGATAACACAGATTTCATTCTAAGTTCTTCCTTTCACCCACCAGTCCCCTGAGTAGAGATTACTAGTGCTTATTGCGTAGTCATAGAACTTTTGAGCCACTGTGTCCTTCCACATATGCCTGCAAATCCTTACCAGGTGTGATTTTAAAGAGTGTCAGATTAACGGTGTGTTTCATTACCAATAACAAAAGTAACAGCAACAGTATAAGAAATAATAATACAACTTCGAAATCAACAGTCTTTTAGGGGAAACAGGAGGATATGTGAAAAAGTGTACATATAGTATTATTTTTTCCTTACCCTGGGAACAATATAGACAAAACAGAATATGAACATAATTTCTGACAGAAGTAACTAGAACAATAAAATTTGCCTGTTGGGAAAGGTCTAGTCACCACTCAGGTTGTAGTGTTGCTACAAGTGCGTTTAAAAAGATTTCTCATTTTCTTCCCCTCTAATTATTTCCAATACCTGTTGTGTTCCTATGCTTGCTGAGGGTCTGGGTGAGCTGTGAAGACTTGTAGGAAGTTGCTCAGCTGGAATAATACATTTGACTTCATGGCAAACTGAAGGTGAAAGGCAGAGAGTTTCATTACTAATATTTTGAAAGCACTTCAAAATATGTTCCTCTTGCAGCTTTTGACATCCAGAAGCCAAATGTCCTCTTGAATTGCCACTTATCAATATGAGCATTCTTGTCTGCGAATAAAAGCACAGAACAGTAATTATTTCAAAATGAGACTTAAGACATTAAACTCTAGGGTTCTTTTAGAAGGTAAAATGTTGTGTTTGAGAATACAGACTTTAAAAGTTCTACTTTTTGTTAGAACCTCCATTAAAAAATGGTACTTCAATCCTTATGGGTTTTTTGGTTGCCTGATTTTGGAATTAAGCCCTATGGGATAATGGCACAAAACAAGGCGAACTGTATTAAAAATCCTACTTCCAGATGTATGTCCATGGGCCTATATTAACTTAAAATACTTATGAATACATGTATTTTCTATATGGATTATTTCTACATTCAATGGTACCAAAAGTTTATATGTTCAGCATTTATAAACCAAAGGCCTTCCTTCAAACTGATTTAATAGAATTAGAGTATCAGAGATGCGTGTTTTCTGAGTTGATTGTGGATTTGGCTTAGATAGTCTTGGTAGAAAGTTGCCACCCTCCATTCTCTTTTCCACCTAGCTGAAAACAAGCCAGAATACACCATTTCCCTGGCTACAAACCATCAGACTCCCCCCATTTCAGTTTCAAGGAAGATTATATAGTGATGGGCTAATAGCTCAAATCTCATCTCTGACATTTGGCAGCTGTGTGACCCTTATGTTCTCATCTGAGTACTTGGAATAATAATACTCCCCCCCACAGTATTATTGTAAATATTGAGAATATAAAGACCAATATGATTTGATCCATGTTCTTGATATATTGTCAAGTCTGACATATTCCATGAAGACTTTTTGATCTTTCTCACTAGACTATGAACCGAATAAGGCATGGCCCAAGTCTTATTCATATTCACACAACTGGCACCATATATGCCATACAGAAGCATTAATAAATGTGACTTGAATTGTGTTAAATTACAGCAGACATAGATTGCCATTTATTTTCCTTTAATATGGCTCTGTGCATGGTGTAGGCATCCATATAAAAATAGGCAAAGAAGATGTTTCTGTGGCCTGGCTGGGCCCTGTACAGTGTATGCAAATCCTGGTTGTTTTTGGTATTGCTCTGATGCAGATGACCACTGGCTGAACCCCTCTTTCAGTCATACTGTTCTCTAAAGAGGACAGAATATCCTTGCTTGGCATAAAGTACAGTGATATCACACTTTTAAACTTCTGTTCTCATCCTTTCCAAATTGTGTCTAGCTCTCTATGACCTAAATCAATACTCATCATAAACTCCAAAATGTAACACAAACTTCTCCTCCCACACCCCTCTACCAAGCTTCTTCTAGAATGTACCCTCTGCTCATTTAAGCTGATGATAACTAAACACTATTACTTGCTTTAAATAGGAAAAGGATAGTATTGAAACGGTGCTTTTTAATTCTGAGTATAAATGTTTCATCAAAACCATACAACCTCTACAGCAGTTCATTTTCACACACTCTGAGAATCCAGTAGAATGAGTAGAGACATAAATGAATGTTGAATTACACTTTAAAGAATGGATTAAATCAACCTTTCCAACTCAGTCATCAAGAGGAAAACCATTAATGAACTTTGGTTTTGAAATATAAATGCAATGCAACGTGGGCCCCTAAACAGAATATCCTTTGGAAAATTGATTCGAAAGGAAAATCCCAAGAAATCCTGGGACTCTGGGGAGAAAAAGAAAGGCAAAAGTAAAGAATAGGAAGAATATTGCAATATCAAGGGAAAGAAACTAAAGCCTCTGCATTAGTTTGTTAGAGTTGCAATAACAAAGTATCACAAACTGAATGTCTTGGACAATAGAAATTTATTTGCTCTTGGATATGGAGACTATAAGCCTATGATCATGGTGTCTGCAGGTAGGTTCTTTCGGAGGGCTGTGAGGGGAATTTTTTTTCATGTCTCTCCCCTAGCTCCTGGTGTTTTTCTGGAATTCTATTATGCTCCTTGGTGATATGGTTTGGCTGTGTCGCCACCCAAATCTCATCTTGAATTCCCACGTGTTGTGGGAGAGTGACCCTGTGGGAGGTAATTGAGTCATGGCAGCAGGTCTTTCCTGTGTTGTTCTTGTGATAGTGAATAAGTCTCATGAGATCTGATGGTTTTCGAAAGGGTGTTTCCCTGCACAAGCTCTCTTCTCTTGTCTGCTGCCATGTGAGATGTGCCTTTCACCTTCCGCCATGATTGTGAGACCTCCTCAGCCATGTGGAACTGTAAGTCTAGTAAACCTCTTTCTTTTGTAAATTTCCCAGTCTTGGGTATCTCTTTATCAGCAGCATGAAAATGGGCTAATGCAGTAAATTGGTACCAGGACTGGGGCATAGCTAAAAAGAAAATGTGGAAGCAACTTTGGAACTGAGTAACAAGCAGAGGTTGGAACAGTTTGGAGGGCTCTGAAGAAGACAGGAAAATGTGGGAAAGTTGGAAACTTCCTGGAAACTTGCTGAATGGCTTTGACAAAAGTGCTGATAGTGATATGAACAATAAGGTCCAGGCTGAGGTGATCTCATATGGATATGAGGAACTTGCTGGGAACTGGAGAAAAGGTGACTCTTGTTTAGTTTAATGAAGAGGGTGGCAGCATTTTGCCCCTGCCTTAGAGATTTGTGGAACTTTGAACCTGAGAGAGATGATTTAGGGTATCTGGCAGAAGAAATTTCTAAACAGCAAAACATTCAAGAGGTGACTTTAGTGCTGTTAAAGGCATTCAGTTTTAAAAGAGAAACAGGGCATAAAAATTCGGAAAATTTGCAGCCCAAGAATGTGATAGAAAAGAAAATCCCATTTTCTGCGGAGAAATTCAAGCCAGCTGCAGAAATTTGCATAAGTAATGAGGAAACAAATGTCAATCACCAAGACAATGGAAAAAATATCTCCAGGATGTGTTGGAGATCTCTGTGGTAGCCCCTCCCATCAAACACCTCAAGGTTTAGGAGAGAAAAATGGTTTCAAGGGCCAGACCCAAGGTCCCTCTGCTGTGTGCAGTCTAGGGACTTGGTACCCTGCATCCCAGCTGCTCCAGTCATGGTACAGTTCTGGCTGTTGCTTAAGAGGGTGCAAGCCCCATACCATGGCAGCTTTCACATGGTGTTGAGCCTGCAAGTGTACGGAAGTTAAGAACTGAGAGTTGGGAACCCCTGCCTAGATTTCAGAAGATATATGAAAATGCCTGGATGCCCAGGCAGAAGTTTGCTGCAGGTCCCTCATGGAGAACCTCTGCTAGGGCAGTGAAGAAGGGAAATGTGGGGTCGAAGCCCCCACACAGAGTCCCTACTGGGACACCACCTAGTGGAGCTCTGATAAGGGGGCCACCGTCCTCCAGACCGATCCACTGACAGCTTACACCATGCACCTGGAAAAGCTGCAGACACTCAATGGCAGCCCATGAAAGCACCCGGGAGAGAGGTTGTACCCTGCAAAGCCAGAGGGATGGAGCTGTCCAAAACCATGGAAGCCCACCTCTTGCATCAGTGTGACCTGGATGTGAGACATGGAGTCAAAAGAGATCATTTCAGAGCTTTAAGATTTGGCTGCCCTGCTGGATTTCAAATTTGCATGTAGCCTGTTGCCCCTTTGTTTTGGCCATTTTTTCCCACTTGGAACAGCTGCATTGACCCAATGCCTATACCCCCATTGTATCTAGGAAGTAACTAACTTGCTTTTGTTTTACAGGCTCATAGGCAGAAGGGACTTGCCTTGTCTCAGATGAAACTTTGGACTGTGGACTTTTGAGTTAATTCTGGGAAGGCCTGATTAGGTTTGAAATGTGAGCACATGAGATTTGGGAAGAGCCAGTGATAAAATGATATGGTTTGTCTGTGCCGCCACTGAAATCTCATCTTGAATTCCCACATGTTTTGGGAGGGACCCAGTGGGAATTAATTGAATAATGGGGGCAGGTCTTTCCCATGCTGTTCTCATGATAGTGAATAAGTCTCATGAGAGCTGATGGTTTCAAAAAGAGGAGTTTTCTTGCACAAGCTCTCTTCTCTTGTCTGCCACCATGTGAGACATGCTTTCGCCTTCCACCATGATTGTGAGGCCTCCCCAGCCACATGGAACTGTAAGTCCAATAAACCTCTTTCTTTTAGATATTGCCCAGCCTCAGATACATCTATCAGCAGTGTGAAAATGGACTAATACACTTGGCATAAATCAACATTGTCCTAATCTCTGCCTTTATTCTCACATGGCATTCTGTGTGTGTGTGTGTGTGTGTGTGTGTGTGTATGCGTGTGTGTCCATGTCTAAATTTCTCCCCATTATAAGGACACCAGTGATAAATTAGAGGTCCATTCCACTCCAGCATGACTCATCTACACTTACTAAATTTTCAATGACCCTATTTTAAATAAGGTCACATTCTGAAGTGCTGTGGATTAGGACTTTAGCATATGAATCTGGGGAGGACAAAATTTAACCCATAAGATGGTTAATCCTCCCACAGCTACCTTTTCTCTTGCAAACAGAGACAGCTTATGTTGCTTCTGTGACATTGAAGCACATATGGCAATGAGGCTTCAGTTCAAGACTAAGAAATCCCCAGAAGTTATGAGGTTAAGAGAATATGACATAAAAACAAAGAGAGTAGGAGGATATTTTAACAAACTCACCAAGAAGATGACCGCAATGACTAAGAGAATCTATGTAGAAGAATTTTTGCCACTTGCAGCTGCCCCCAAGGGGTCCACTCACTAAGCTTTGAGTGCCTGACACACTACTGTGGAATGAATTTAGTAAACTAATAAATGACTAGGGCAATCTCGCTTGACTTCTCAGGCTTATTTGCTTTAATTGTTCATTTGCTCCATCATGACACAACACTGATATTTTTTGGCTTACATGGTAATATGGTTTGACTCTGTCCCCACCCAAATTGCATGATGAATTGTAATCTCCAATGTTCAGGGAGGGACCAGGTGGGAGATGACTGAATCTTGGGGTGAAATTTCCTGCTTCTTTTTCTTATGATAGTGAGTGAGTTCTCCAGAGATTTGTTTGTTTGAAAGTGTGTAGCACTTCTCCATCTTTGCTGTCTCTCTCCTGCTAGCCATGTGAAGATGTACTTTCTTCCTCTTCACCTTCAACCATGATTATAAGTTTCCTAAGGCCTCCCCAGAAGCAGAAGCCTGTACAGCCCATAGAAGCACAAGCCAATTAAACCCCTATTCTTTACAAATTACCCATTTTCAGATATGTTTTTATAGCAATATGAGAATAAACTCATACAGAAAATTGATACCAGAGAAGTGGGGCATTGCTATAAAGATACCTGAAAATGTGGAAGCAACTGTGGAACTGAGTAATAGGTAGAGGTTGAATAGTTTGAAGGGCTCAGAAGAAGACAGGAAGATGAGGGAAAGTTTGGAACTTCCTAGAGAATTGTAGTATAGTCGTTACCAAATGCTGATAGTGATATGGACGGTGAAGTCCAGACTGAGGAGGTCTCAGATGGAGATGAGAAATTTATTGAAAACTGGAGTAAAGGTCACTGTTGCTATGCTTTAGCGAAAAGACATGCAGCATTGTCCCCTACTCTAGGGATCTGTGGAAGTTTAAACTTTAGAGAGATGAATGAGGGTATCAGGAAGAAGAAACTTCTAAGCAGCAAAGCATTCAAAACTTGGCCTGGCTGCTTCTAACAGCCTACATTCATATGTGTGCACAAATAGATTATCTGAAACTAGAACATATATATATATATATATATATGTATATATTTATTATACTTTAAGTTCTAGGGTACATGTGCACAACGTGTAGGTTTGTTAGATACGTATACATCTGCCATGTTGGTGTGCTGCACCCATTTACATTAGGTATATCTCCTAATGCTATCCCTCTCCCCTCCCCCTTCCCCCC
>NW_012114364.1:2671031-2685653 GCF_000951035.1 Colobus angolensis palliatus | reverse complement strand
GGGCTAATATCCAGAACCTACAAAGAACTCAAACAAATTTACAAGAAAAAAACAAACAACCCCATCAAAAAGTGGGCAAAGGATATGAACAGACTCTGCTCAAAAGAAGACATTCATACAGCCAACAGACACATGAAAAAATGCTCATCATTACTCACCATCGGAGAAATGCAAATTAGAACTTATATTTAAAAGGACAGCAAAGCATAAAAGTTTGGAAAATTTGCAGACCAACCATGTGGTAGAAAAGAAAAACCTATTTTCTTGGGAGGAAATTGGGGGAAAATGGTTTTGTGGGCCAGGCCCAGGGCCTTGCTGTTCTGTATAGTCTCAAAACATGGAGCCCTGCATCCCAGTCCTTCCAGCTCCAATTGTAGCTAAAAAGATCCCAGACATGTCTCAGGTCACTGCTCCAAATGGTGCAAGCCAAAAACCTTGGCAGCTTGTGGTGTTAAGCATGTGGGTTCACAGAGGGCAAGAGTTGAAGCTTGGGAGCCTTTGCCTAGATTTCAGAGGATGTGTGAAAACACATGAATGTGTAGGCAGAAGTCTTCTGCAGGAGTGAAGCCCTCATGGAGAACCTCTACTAGGGCAGTGAGGAGGCGAAATGGGGAGTTGGAGTCCCCACATAGAATCTCCACTGGGGCACTCCCTAGTGAGGCTATGAAAAGAGAGCCACTTTCCTCTAGACCCCAGAAAGGTAGATCCACCAACAACTTGTATCATGTGCCTGGAAAAACCACAGGCACTCAACACCAGCCTGTGAAAGCAACCAAGAGGGCTGCACCCTGCAGAGCCACAGGGATAGAGCTGCCTCTGGCTTTGGGAGCCCATCCCTTGCATCAGTGTTGCATGGATGTGAGACATGGAGCCAAAAGAGATTATTTTGGAGCTTTAAGATTTAATAATTGTCTTCTTGGGTTTCAGACTTGCATGGGGCCTGTAGCCCCTTTGTTTTGGCAAATTTCTCTGTTTGAGAAATGGAATATTTACCCAATGCCTGTACCCTCATTGTATCTTGGAAGTAAGTAACTTGGTTTTGAATTTACAGGCTTATAGGCAGAAGGGACTTGCCTTGTCTCAGATAAGATTTTGGATTCAGACTTTTGAGTTAATTCCGGAATGAGTTAAGATTTGGGGGCACTGTTGGAAAGGCATGATTGTGTTTTGAAATGTGATAAGGACATGAGATTTGGGAGAGGCTGGGGCGGAATCATATGGTTTAGCTCTGTGCCCCACCCAAATCTCACGTTGAATTGTAATCTCCAATGTTGGGGAAGGGACCTGGTGGGAAGTGATTAGATCATGGAGGTGGATTTCCCACTTGTTGTTCTCAGGATAGTGAGTTATCATGAGATCCGGTTGTTTGAAAGTGTGTAGTACTTTCCCCCTGCCCTTTGCTCTCTCTCTCTTGCTGGCAATTTGAAGATGTGATTGTTTCCCCTTCACCTTCCATAATGATTATAAGGTTCCTGAGGCCTCCACAGAAGCAGAAGCCTCTATAGCCCATAGAACTGTGAGACAATAAGACCTCTTTTCTTAACAATTGCCCATTCTCAGGTGTATTTTTATAGCAGAGTGAGAATAAACCAATATATATAGCAACTCAACATATGTAGAATGTCACAAGTAAGTTAATATCTCCCAAATATTTAGTTCAGTGCCTTAGGCATTTACAGTCATGATCTTGTTCAACTACCATCTAAGAGCTAATAACTCCTATATTAGTTTTGACTATATTCCTCTCTCAACAACATAAGATCTTGTCAATAATGGATTAAGTACTTATATATTTATTTATCTCATCGATAATCTCATCAATAATGGATTAATTTCTTATGGATTTGTTTATCCTGTAAAGAAGAAACACTGAGTTAATCAGTCTAGGGTATTTTAGTGATATCAACAGAGCTTATGTCTCTTTCCATTTTTCTTTTCTCCTAAGCCCAACTGGCAGGCTATTGTCCTTCTTCTGTTGCCAATGGATACAAAAGGGCTGCTGTACCTGCAGGTCTTATGATCTCATTCCAGGTAGTAGAAGGAAAGAGGAAGTAGCAAAGGGCAGGAGGGCAAAGGAAATGACAACCATCTTTCTCAATCAATTACACTTTCCTGAATCGCTTACCCAGTGAATTTCCAATTATATCTCATTAGAACTATGTCCTATGACATCCATACCTTTGGTAGATAAAAACAAATGCAATTACATTTTCAACTTTTATCACTGTCTTGAATTTTCCCTTGAACTTCTAATCTGTATATCTAGCTCCACCTGAACATCCCAGGGGCAACTCCAGCATCACAAATCTAGTACAAACTGAATTCTCCTTCTATCCATCCACACTTCTTCTCCATGGATGTTCTTCAATCTAGTAAACATCTTAAGACAGAATTCTTGGTATGAGCTCAAATCTTCTTTCCACACACTATATTTAATTGATAATCAAGCCATGTCTTCCGCCTCTCAAATACTGCCTGAATTTTCTCTTTCTTTCTAATTCAAAAATTTTAACTTAGTTTTGGCTCTTGTAGCTCTTACTTAGAAAATTGCAATAGCCTTCTGACTGGTCATTCTACTTTGAGATACAACTTCTTTCAGTTTTACTTCATACTTCTTAAGGAATGATGTTCTAAAAGGCAAATCTGATAATGTGCTCCACTTCCACCTATATACTCCTTAGCAAGTGTGTATACATTTATACATATAGCTTTTTATGGCTACTTTCAGTCTTACAAATTATTTGCAATTTTTATGCATAACAAATGCTCCTGTGTCACTGTAAGTAATTAATTAAAGGCATTGACTCAGTAAATTATAAGCAGAAAGTACATTTATTCTTTGCCACTATTTCCTTTTTATACCCATTCTATTGATTTGTTCTTAAATGCAATCCAATCTATATAACAGTTTTAATCTTGAATTCAAATTTTAAAGCTCATTCTTTTTCTAGTAAGGAGTTTTGTGATTATTATTAGACAAACTCTACCAACATTATGCAGGATAAATATTTAGTTTTTTGATTCAGGATATGTCTCCCATTGATAGCCCTTGCAATGTGGTTTTTGATTACTAAATCCCACTCTTCTACCTCAGAAATTATTTCTGTTAGGATTATCTCTCACCCCTAACTGGACAACTGGAGTAGGACCACTTTCAAGACTCATTTCTGGTTCCCTTCTGTAGGTTATGTATCTCTACTCCATAGGATATACTTGACTTTTCCCCAGGTGTGGTGAAGGAGATGTTTATTTCCTCTGTAATTCTTTCCTCCCCCTCTACAACTGGGCACCTCTTCAGCCAGCTTCTTGCCTTTAGATATTTTTATTTTCAGTATGAGTTAGGCTCTAGTCCTTATATTCCTCAAATGCTAGGGAATTTTGAATGGTTTTCTGAAGCAAAACGGTAGGAAAACCACCCACTTAACTGGTATCTGGGGATAGATAGCCTACTATATATCCAGCTCTACCATTAAAAGGAAGAAACTGAAGAGCATAGATGTAACATTTTCCAAAAATATTTATTCTATTCTATCAAGCCTACTCTATATCCAGCCCTACCGTTAAAAGGAAGAAATTGAAGAGCATAGATGTAACATTTTCCAAAAATATTTATTCTATTCTATCAACCTCTCAATAAATTTTTAGATTCCCATTGTATAGTTTGGAGGAAAATGACAAGCTATGTCAGTCTATGTCTGACATACTAACAAATCCATCCTGAAGACTCAGAAAAGCTTAATAGAACAAATGTATCTCTCATTTATGATTTACATCTAACACCAATCAGCTGGAGACTCTGATCTACACATCTACTCCAAGACCTAAGCAGATAGAGATTTAACAACTTGGTGACTCTTTCATTTCAAAATGTGTCTGCAGGTTCTCTACATCAGGAAAAGACATAAAGCACCCCAATTGCCTTAATCAGGAAGTGACAAATGTCTTTTTCTTCTGATCACAGCACATTGACAAGAACTACTCATACTCTGAGTATGACATATCTGAGTATGACGTATGAGTATGATACATCTGAGATATGTATCTTTTCAATGTGTAGGGAGGAAAATACTACCACAATCTCACCACAAAGACTAATAGCAACCAAGCTGGTAGCCCATTGTTAGTCGAAACACCTATTTTAGAGTGTGCAGGGTTTTGTCACCTATTATTCTCAGAGCAGAAACATCATCCAAAATCCAGAAAAGAAAAGGCATATACAAATTGCTATCATCACTACTCTTACTCTTTGGGGCCTTTATTAAGTAAAGCAAGGGTTACCTTAATACAAGCACTGCAATATTGCAATCCTCAATCTAATAACCAAGACAGCTACTAAGTGACTAATAGATGGGTGGTCTATATGGCATGGATATGGTGACCACAGAAATGATTCACATCCCAGGCAGGAAAGAGTGGGACAGCACAATCTTTTATCACACTACTCAGAATGGCATGCAATTTTAAACTTGTAACTTATTAATTTCTGGAATTCTTTATTCAGTATTTTGGACTTTCATGATTTCATGAAAAGTGAAACCACAAAGGGGAGCTATTGTATTTTTTTTAAAATGGCTGAAACCTTCCCAAATTTATTGAAAAATATTAATCTATAGATCTCAGACTCAATGAATTCCAAGTAGGATAAACTTTAGAGATTCACAAATAGACACTTCATAACCAAACTGTCAAAGATGAATACAAAAACAATTTTTAATGGAGCAAAGTAAGTGATTCATCATGTGCAAAAGATCTTTAATAAAATTGACAACTGATTCCTCATCAACCAAGAGTTCTATTTCCAGCAAAATTATCCTTCAAAAATGATGGAGAAATTAAGACATTCCAATATAAAACAAAACTGAGAAAATGTGTTACTACCAAACCTACCTTACAAGAAATACTAAAGGAGTTCTTCAGGTTAAAGTAAAAGAACATAAGACAGCAACTTTACACATAGAGAAACATGAGGACCAATAAACTTAACTCCATAGAGAAACATGAAAACAACTTGAATACATATATTTTGTAACCCTTTATTTCTTATCTGATTTAAAATGTAATTTAAGTACTTATATTCTTCATGTCTCACTTCTCTTTTGTTCCTCTATCCCTTTCTTACTGCCTTTTCTTAGGTTAAACAGATATTTTTTAGTGTAAAATTTTAATTCACATTTCTTTTGTTAACCACATTTTTGAGGGGTTTCTTTGCTCTAAGAAATACAAAATAAATCTTTAACTTATTGCAATTTTATCATAATCAAATTCAGGTTAATATTGACTTGATTTTAATGAATACAGCAGTGTTCTAAAGTTGCAAATTTCCAATCCCTGCCTAAAATCAAGTCTGCCTCCTCTGGTGGCAGAACTGCAGGTTTTGAGGTCAGCTACAAGCTATTAAATTTATAGTTATCACCAACTAAATTGTAGGGGAGAAGTATGAACCACCCCACAGCCTCCCAGCAAATAGGCCACATACTACCATATTTTTACCTGATACTCTAAGAAAATTTCGACAATAAATTATTCTCAGTTTATTGTCTGCTATAGTCAACAAGAAATATTGGTTTTTCCAATTTTGTCCAGTTGGTTTTTTTGGGTTTTGGTTTTGATTTTTATTGGTGAGGAAAAGATGAACAGTCTTATCACAGTACCAGAAACAAGCCCCAGCAGCACTCTTCATTTTCTACCTTATTTCTGCTCATCTTTAACCATGGCTGTCAAGTATTCATGCTTATTACGTAGTGGTGGGAAAAAATCCACTCCAGAAGTGGAGCTGCCACATACCCCCTACCTCAAGACATGAAGACTGCCCTGCCAAGGTCCCACCACTGCGAATGGGTCTGCCCACTCTAGTCAAGGAAGCATTGTATCTTCCAGCCAAGGGCCTGAAGACTGGCCTACTCAGAGGCCAACACCACTGGAAATCCTGCCCCCTGACAATCAGAGCTGCCACACACCCACACATACCATTTCAGGGTCTGAGAACTGACCTGCCTGGTGGCTCCTACTGCCAGAAAAGCCATGCCTCAACCTTAAAACACCCAACCTAGGCCACTGAGGCACTTGCAGACACCACTGACATTGCTTACAGTCCAAGAAATAAAATAAGACTACATTACTGAATTTACTATAAACCAAAGTCAAAATAACCTACTCAACTAACACCATCTATAGGAAAAAGTATTTTCCTATGAAAGCTACTTTACAAACTTTGAAAAAGTGAGTGTTCCAACATATGTGCAGATATCAACAAAGGGACACTAGAAATATGAAAAAGCTAAGAATAAGAAATGTAACACCTTCAATGTATCCCAATAATTCTTCAGTAACAGATCCCAAAGAAAATGATATCTTAAAATGTCTCAGAGAAAATACAAAATAATAATATTAAGGAAACTGAGTGAGATACAGAATATATGTAGACAATTCAATGGAGTCAGGAAAACAATTCATAATCTAAATAAGAAATTCAACAAAGAGATAGATATTTTAAAAACAAAAAGAAACATTGGTAGTAAAAAATTCAATCAATGAAATAAAAAATACAATGGAGTGTTTCCACCATAGACTAGATTAAGCAGAAGAAAGAATTTGTGAATTTAAGACAAATCTTTTGAAATAACTCAATCAGATGAAAGAAAGAAACAGAATTTTAAAAAGAAGAAAGCCTACATCTTTTATGGAACATGATTAAATTTGTAAAAGGAGAAGATATGAGGAAAGGCATAGAAAACCTACTTAATAAAATAGTAGCTTAAAACTTCCCATGTCTTGGGAGATAGAAGTGCATTCAGATCCCAAGTAGATTCAACCCCAAAAGGTCCTCTCTGAGCCACATTATGGTCAAACTGTCAAAAGTCAAAGACAACCAGAGAATTCTAAAAGCAGCAAGGCAAGTGTCAAGTCACACATAAGAGAATCCTCATCAATAATAGCAGATTTCTCAGCAAAAACCTTACAGGCCAGGAGTGAATGGAATGATATATTTAAAGTGCTGACAGATAAAAAAAAAAACCTGCAGTCAAGAATACTATAACCAGCAAAGCTAATTTTCAGAAAAACAAATGATACGGGGGTCGACCAACTAGACACAGGCAGGAAAAACTTCTTCCACTAACAGAAACTAAAATATCAAGTAAATCACCAGACTTTGAACAGATCTCTTGAGGAAAACACTGAAAAGCAGTAGAGAGACAACACAGAAACCAAAGTTAAAGGGGGAGGAAGCTAGGAAGCCTGTACAGAGTGACGGAGTGCAAGAAACTCCAGGGCACAACACTCCTGCCATGGACCTCTGGAATCCTGAATATCACAAATCCTACACCCCCCCATACACATTTGAATTGGCAGGGGGAACTGCCCAGAGAGTAGGCACGAGCAGAGCTTGAACTCCCACAGAGCCCAGAAGATTTAACATGTGAGGCAGGTTCAGTAAAACACAATCATAGGAACCCATCCCCCGAGGCTCTCCATCTTGCTTTGAGTGACTCTAGTCTCTGCTAACTTCCTGGAAGGGATGCCTTACCCACAGGACTGCGGAAAATCTGATCTGCATTCCCCCTCATCTGTCAGCTCCTCCAAAGGCCCTTTGCCTGGCTGCTCCTGCAAGAGGATGCACACAGCACAGCCTCCACTGACCTGCCTAATTAATTTGCCAACAGCCTGGGAGCAGTTTAATTCCTCCAGCATAGGCAGTGCTTAACCCCAATGAGCCAAAGAACAAAGATGCAGACCTGTTCCCAACCTCACAGGAGCTGAGCACACTGCCCAAGGGAATTGAGCTGAGATCTGTTGTTTGAAATAGATCAGGAGAGCAACCGTCATCTCAGAACATGAGGAAGAGTGAGGCATGGGTTCATATACCAGTACAGAAGCTAGGCATCCATACCTCTGCAAGTCTGGTCCAGAAAGAGTACAGCCTGTTGCCAACCGCAGCTTCTGCCTCAGGGAGCCTCACGGCCCACAACACTAGAAACAGCCCAGTGATCTGGGAAAACTAGCTGGTTAGACCTGCTCCCAGGGCAGACACTGGAGGCAGACTCAGTGTGGGAGCACAAGCTGAGCAGTTCCCAACTTGAGAGAAAGAAAGTTGGGCCACAGTTGCCACACTAGCTGCACACCTGCAGCACCACCACTCTGCACAGGGAATCCTCTACTCTTGACCCACTGCATCACCAGACTATCGGCAGACATACCCCACAACATGCTCTGACTCTGCCAAGCACAAAGGACCAGCAGGTCCTTGGGTATTGTGGGTCTCCTGGTGACCTGAACATTGGCTTGGGCCAGCCCTAAGAGAAAGGAGAGTGCAGTCTTCAAGGGCACCTCTTGGGGCTAAGAAAATGTGGGTTCAACACCAGTGATTACAAGGATGTCCAACAAAGCCCATTCAGGAACACATTGGTGAGGGAGTTATCTCTTGCCTCCCCATCACCCCTTCCCAGGGAATTGTTGCAAACACAATAAAATACAAAAGAGGTGTGCAACTGAGTAAGAGCTTATCTGTTGGCTCTTACTCTTAATCACTGTCCACTGTATTGCAGTCTGAATGACACCACCAAACAGAAATAAATTCCTTCAGCACTTACCACATGTGAAACCCAGTACAGGGAACTAACCACAATTAAGGAAACTATACAGAAACTTGATTCTTTCAAAGCACCCAGACACAAAGCCAAGTGACTATATATAGTATACATCACAGTCAAACGCTCAAGGGATAAAATAAAATGAAAATAAAAAGCCTCATCCAAATGGCAGCAACTTTAAAAAAGACAAGGAAACACCAGTCCTCTGAGATGAATAGGAATTAACAGAAGAACTCCAGCAATTCAAAGAGACAGTGTTTCCTTACCTCTCAAGGATCACACTAGTTCCCAAAAAATGGATCTTAAGCAGATTGAAATATCTGAAATGACAGACATAGAATTCAGAATCTAGGTGACAAGAAAGTTCAATGAGATTCAAGAAAAAGTTGAAATGGAATTCAATGAAGCCAGTAAAGCAATCCAAAAGCTGAAAGATAGCATAGTCATTTTAGCAAAAAACCAAACTGAACTTCTGGAATTAAAAAATTTACTACAGGAATTTCAAAATACAGTTAGAAGTCAGAGCAGCAGACTAGACCAAGCTGCAGAAGAATTTCAGAGCTTGAAGATTGGTCCTTGCAGTCAACCCAGTCAGACAAAGATATTGAAAAAAAAGTTTTTAATGAGCAAAACTTTATAGAAATATGGGAATATATAAAGAGACCAAACCTATGCCCATTGGCATTCCTGAGAAAGAAGAAGAGAGAGTAAGCAAATTGGAAAAATACTTGAGAATATAGTCCACAAAAGTTGTCCCAATATAACTAGAGAGGTTGAGAAGAAAATTCAAGGAATTCAGAGAATCCCTGTACTATACAAGATGGCCATCTCCAAGAAACAAAGTCATCAGACTTTCCAAGGTCAATGTGAAAGAAAAAAACCTTGAAGGCAACTAAAGAAAACAGTCATATTACACTTATAAAGGGCAAAGAGAACCCCATCGGGCTAATAGCAGTCTTAGAGAAATATTACAAGACAGAAGAGATGGGGGGCCTATTTTCAGCATCTTTAAATAAAAGAAATTCCAATCAAGAATTTTCATATTATCCCAAACTAAGCTTCATAAGTTAAAGAGTAATGAATCTTTTCCATACAAGCAAACAATAAGAGAATTTATTACCACAAGATCAGCCTTATGAGAGATACATAAGAGAGTTCTAACCATGGAAACAAAAGAATAATACCTACTACCACAAAAACATACTTGAATACACAGCTCATAGACCATATAAAAGCAACTACACATTCAAGATTACAAAGCAACCAGATAACAACATCATGACAGGATCAAAACCTTACATATCAATATTAACCTTGAGGGTAAATGGTCTAAACACCTCAATTAAAAGGCACAGAGTGGCAAATTAATAAATGAGACCCAATCCTCTGCTGTCTTCAAGAGACCTGTCTCACATGTTACAGCACCCATATCCTCAAAGTAAGGGGAGACTTTACTTTGAGGGTATAGGCGTTGCAACATGTGAAAACAAAAAACCAAAAAGGAGCAGAGGTTGCTATTCTTATATCAGAAAAAAAAAACAAAAAAAAACAAACATACTTTAAACCAGCAGCAGTAAAAATGGATAAAGAAGGGAAATTGCGTAAGGATAAAGTGTTCAATTCTACAAGAAGACTTAAGTATCCCACATGTATATACACCCAACAATGGAGCACTCAGATTAATAAAACAAGTACCTAGACCTATGAAAAGGTTTAGACAGCCACACAATATTGGTAGGGGATTTCAATACCCATCTGACAGCATAAGATAGATTGTTGCAGCAGTAAAGTTAAACTAAATATCTACACAACAATCCACCCAACAACCATAGAATATACATTCTTTTCATCTACTTATGGAACAATCTCTAAGATTGACCACATGCTAAGCCATAAAGCAAGTCTCAATAAATTCAAAAAAATCGAAATTATACCAAGCATACACTCAGACCACATAGAATAATAACAAAAATCAATACTAAGATGATCTGTAAAATCCACACAATTACATGGAAATTAAGCAACTTGCTCCTGGATGACTTTTGGGTAAATAATGAAATTAAGGCAGAAATTTGAAAAATGTTTGAAATAAATGAAAACAGAGATACAATATTCTAACATCTCTGGGATGCAGTAAAAAAAAAAAAAAAACAGTGTTAAGAAGAAAGTTTACAGCACTAATCACCTAAATCAAAAGTTAGAAAGATATCAAATTAACAATCTTTCTAATTTTGTTTTGTAGGGGACTAGAACAAGAAAAACTAACCCCAAACATAATAGAAGAAAATAAATACCTAAAATCAGAGCAGAAGTGAAAAAAATTGAGACCCAAAAATTCATACAAATGGCTAATGAAACCTAAAGTTGGTTCTTTTAAAGGATAAAATAGGTTAATATATCACTAACTAGATGAACAAATAAAGAGAGAAGATCCAAATAAGCACTATCATAAATGACAAGGGTGATGTTGCAACTGACCTCACAGAAATACAAAATATCCTCAGAGACTATTACGAATACCTCTGTGCATACAAACTGGAAAATCTAGAGGAAATGAATAATTTCCTGGAAACACACAACCTTCCAAGATTGAAAAAGGAAGAAATTGAAATCATGAATAAATCGTTAATTAGCTCCAAAATTGAATCAGTCATAAACAACATACCAACCGGCCAGGAATGGTGGCTCATGCCTGTAATCCCAGCACTTCAGGAGGCTGAGATGGGTGGATCACAAGGTCAGGAGTTCGAGACCAGCCTGGCCAGTATGTTGAAACTCTATCTCTACTAAAAATACCAAAAATTAGCCAGCCATGGTGGTGCATGCCTGCAATCCCAACTATTCAGGAGGCTGAGGCAGGAGACTCACTTGAACCCAGGAGGTAGAGATTGCAATGAGCCAAGATCACGCCACTGTACTCCATTCTGGGTGACAAAGTGAGACTCCATCTGAATCAATCAATCAATCAATAAAACACCAACCAAAAACTACCTGGATCAGATGGATTCACAGCCCAATTCTACCATATCTGCAAAGAGAAGCTGGTACCAATCCTACTGAAACCTAAAATACCTAACTCATTCTACGAAGCCAGCATCACTCTGATACCAAAATCTGGCAAAGATACAAAAAAAAATTACAAGCCAATATCTCTGATGAACACAGACATAAAAAATTCTTCAACAAAATACTAGCAAACTAAATCCAGCAGCACATCAAAAAGTTAATTCATCACAATCAAATAGGTTTTATTCCTGGGATGCAAAGTTGGCTCAACATATGCAAATCAATATGTGACTCACCAAATAAATAGAATTAAAAACTAAAACTATATCATCATCTCAATAGATACAGAAAAGCTTTAGATAAAAGTCAACATACCTTAATAATAAAAATTCTCACCAAATTTAGCATACAAAGAAAATACCCAAAATAATTAGAGCCATCTATGACAAACCACAATCAACATTATACTGAATGGGCAAAAGCTGAAAGCATTCCTCTTGAGAACTGGACCAAGATAAGGATGCCCACTCTCAAAATTCCTCTTCAAGGTAGTACTGGAAGTTCTAGCAGGAGAAATTAGGCAAGAGAAAGAAATAAAAGTCATTCAAATAGAAAATGATAAGTCAAACTATCTCTCTTCACTAATGTGATTCTATACATAGACAACCCTAAAGGCTCTGCTAAATGTCTCCCAGAACTGATAAATGATTACAGTAAAGTTTCAGGATACAAAATCAATGTACAAAAATCAGTAACATTTCTATATACCAATTGCGTTCAAGCTGAGATCCAAATAAAAATTGCAATCCGATTTACAATAGCCTGAAAATACCTATAAATAAGTCTAACTAAGGAGTTAAAAGATCTCTACAAGAAGAACTATAAAATACTGCTAAAAGAAATCAGAAATGACACAACCAAATGGAAAAACATTCCATGCTCATGGATTGGAAGAATCAATGTCTGTTTTTATGCTGCTATAAAGAACTGCCTGAGACTGGGTAATTTATAAAGGAAAGAGGTTTAATTGACTCACTGTTCAGCATGGCTGGGGAGGCCTCAGGAAACTTACAATCATAGTGGAAGGCAAAGGGGAAGCAAGGCACATTCTTCACAAGGCAGCAGGAAGGAGAAGTGCTGAGTGAAGGGGGAAGAGTATCTTATAAAACCATCAGATCTCATGAGCATTTATTCACTATCATGAGAATAGCATGGGTGAGCCACCTCCATGATTCAATTACCTCCACCCAGTCCCTCCGTTAACACATGGCGATTATGGAGATTATGAGGATTGTAAGTCACGATGAGATCTGGGTGGGCACACAAAGCCTAACCATATCAATCAATATCATTAAAATGGTCATACTGCTCTAAGCAATCTACAGATTCAGCCCTATTCCTATCACTACCAATGTCATTTTTCACAGACTTAGAAAAAAAATTGTTCTAAAATTCATATGAACCAAAAAAGATCTTATAGCCCAAAGAATCCTAAACAAAAAGAACAAAGTCAGAGCAACCCCATTACCCAACTTCAAATTATACCACAAGGCTACAGTCACCAAAATAGCATGGTATTGGTACAAAACCAGACACACAGATGAATAAAACAGAATGGAGAACTCAGAAATAAAGCCATATACCTACAACAATCTGATCTTTGACAAAGTTGACAAAAATAAGCAATGGGAAAAGGATTCCCTATTCAATAAATAGTGCTGTGATAACTGGTTATGCGTGTATTGACGAATGAAACTGAACCACTATGTATCACCATACACAAAAATCAACTCAAGATGAATTAAAGATTTAAATGTAAGACCTCAAACAATAGAAATTCTAGAGGAAAACCTAGGAAATACCCTTTTCAATATTGGTCTTAGCAAAGAATTTATGGCTAAGTCCTCAAAAGCAATTGCAACAAAAACAACAGTTCACAAGTGGGACCTAATTAAACTAAAGAGTTTCTGCACAGTAAAAGAAACTATCAATAAATAGACAACCTACAGAATGGAATAAAATATTCACAAACTGTGCATCCAACAAATGTCTAATACACAGAACCTGTAAAAAACTTAAATAAATAAACTGGCAGAAAAAAAATAACATCATTGAAATATGAGCAAAGGACACAAACGTATACTCCTCAAAAGAAGGCATACAAGCAACCAACAAATATATGAAAACACGTTCCACGTCACTAATTATCAGAGAAATGCAAATTAAGACCACAGTGAGATCTCATCTCACACCAGTCAGAATGGCTATTACTAAACAGTCAAAAAATAACTGATGTTGGCCTGATTGCGTTGAAAAGGGAATACTTATATACTGCTGGTGGGAATGTAAATTAGTTCAGCCAGTGTGGAAAGCAGTTTGAAGATTTCTCAAAGAACTGAAAATAGAACTACCTTTTGACTCAGCAATCCTATTACTCAGTATATACCCAAAGGAAATAAATCATTCCACCAAAAAGGCACATGCACTCATATGTTTACCACAGTGCTATTCATAATATCAAAGACATAGAATCAACTTAAGTGCTCATCACCAATGGATTGGATAAAGAAAATGTGGGGCATATACACCATGGAATATTATACAGCCGTAAAAAAGAATGAAATCATATACTTTGCAGAAACATGGATACAGCTGGAGGCCAATTTTCTTAAGTGACTGTGCACAGAAACATTAAACTAAATACCACATGTTCCCACTTATAAATGGGGGCTAAACATTGGGTACACATGGATATAAAGATGAGAACAACAAACACTGGGGACTACAAGATGTAAAGTGAAGTCCAACTTGAAGAAATCAAAACGTGATACATGATATGAAAGGAAAATTCTTCAGTGAAAGAGATAGCATAAATAAAAAACAATCATTGGCCTGGCGCGGTGGCTCAAGCCTGTAATCCCAGCACTTTGGGAGGCCGAGATGGGCGGATCACGATGTCAGGAGATCGAGACCATCCTGGCTAAAACGGTGAAACCCCGTCTCTACTAAAAAAAAAAAAATACAAAAA
>NW_012114364.1:2669902-2670948 GCF_000951035.1 Colobus angolensis palliatus | reverse complement strand
TCTCAAAAAAAAAAAAAAAAAATCACAACTTCTGGAAATCAAGGACACACTTGGAGAAATGCAAAATTCACTGGAATGTCTCAGCAACAAAATCAAACAAACAGTCGAAAGAACTTCAGAGCTCAAAGACAAGGCTTTTGAATTAACACAATCCACGAAAGACAAGCAAAAATAATTTTAAAAAATGAACAAAGCCTTCAAAAAGTTTGGGACTATGTTAAGCATCCAAAGCTAAGAATAATTGGTGTTCTTGAGGAGGAAGAGAAATTTAAAAGTTTGGAAACAATATTTGGGGGAATAATTGAAAATATTCCCAGTCTTGCTAGAGATCTAGACTTCCAAATATAAGAAGCTCAAAGAACACTTGGGAAATTCATCACAAAAAATTATAGCCTAGGCACATAGTCATCAGGTTATCTAAAGTCAAGATGAAGTAAAGAATCTTAAGAGCTGTGAGGCAAAAGTGTCAGGTAACCTATAAAGGAAAGCTTAATCAGATTAACGAAGACTTCTCAGCAGAAACTCTACAAGCTAGAAGGAATTGGAGTCCTATTTTTAGCTTCCTTAAACAAAACAATTATAAGCTAAGAATTTTGAATCCAACAAAACTAAACTTAATACATGAAAAAAATATATGGTCTTTTCTAGAAAAACAAATACTGAGAGAATTCGCCACTACCAAGTCAGCACTACAAGAACTGCTAAAAAGAGCCCAAAAACTTGAAACAAATCCTTAATATACACCAAAATGGAACACCTTTAAAGCATAAATCTCACAGGACCTACATAACAATAACACAATGAAAAAACCAAGTTATTCAGGCAACAAATGACATGATAAATAGAATAGTACCTCACATTTCAATACTAACATTGAATGTAAATGGCCTAAATGTTCCACTTAAAAGATATGGAGGAGGCTGGGCGTGGTGGCTCACACCTGTAATCCCAGCACTTTGGCAGGCCGAGGAGGGAGGATCATGAGGTCAAGAGATGGAGACCATCCTGGCCAACATGGTGAAAAACAGTCTCTACTAAAAATACAA
>NW_012114364.1:2660453-2669717 GCF_000951035.1 Colobus angolensis palliatus | reverse complement strand
TATATATATATATATGCACCTAACACTGGAGTTCCCAAATTTATAAGGCAATTACTATTAGACCTAAGAAATGAGATAGAAACACAATAGTAGTAAGGGACTTCAATACACCACTGACAGCACTAGACAGGTCATAAAGGCAGAAAGTCAACAAAGAAACAATGGACTTAAACTGTACCCTATAACAAATGGACTTAACAGATATTTATAGAACATTTTACCCAACAACTGCAGAATATACATTCCATTCATCAGCACATGGAACATTCTCCAAGATAGACTATATGACACACCATAAAACAAGTCTTAGTAAATTTAAGAAAATCAAAATTTTATCAAGTACTCTCTCAGACCACAGTGGAATAAAATTGGGAAGCAACACCAAAATGAACCCTCAAAACCATGTAAATACATGGAAATTAAATAACCTGCTCCTGAATGATGATTGGGTCAATAATACAATCAAGATGGTAATTAAAAAATTATTTGAAAGGAACAATAATAGTTACACAACCTATCACAACCGCTGGGATATAGCAAAATGGTGCTAAGTGGAAAGTTCATAGCATTAAATGCCTACATCAAAAAGTCTGAAAGAACATGAATACACAATCTAAGGTCATACCTCATGGAACTGAAGAAACAAGAACAATCCAAACCCAAACCCAGCAGAAGAAAAGAAATAACGAAGATCAGAGCAGAACTAAATGAAATCAAAATAACAACAACAAAAAACAACACCACAAAAAATAAACGAAACAAAAAGCTCATTCATTGAAAAGATAAATAAAATTGATATACCATTAGGGAGATTAGCCAAGAAAAGAAGACAGAAGATCCAAGTAAGCTCAATTCGAAGTGAAATGGGACATATTACTACTGATTCCACAGAAATACAAAAGATTATTCAAGGCTGCTATGAACACCTTTATGTGCATAAACTGGAAAACCTAGAAGAGATGGATAAATTCCTGGAAAGAAACAACTCTCTTAGATTAAACCATGAAGATATAGAAACTGAACAATAATAAGCAGCAAGATTGGAATGGTAGTAAACAAATTGCCAACAACAACAAAAAATTCAGCACTTTATGAATTCAGCTGAGATGGACTCACAGCTGAATTCTATCAGACATTCAAAGAAGAATTGGTACCAATTCTGTTGACACTATTCCACAGGATAGAGAAAGAGGAAATCTTCTGTAAATCATATCTAAAACCAGTGTCATCCTAAAACCAAAATCAAGAAAGGACATAACAAAAAACAAAACTACAGACCAATATCACTGATGAATATAGATTCATAAATCCTCAACAAAATACTAGCTAACCAAATCCAACAGCATATCAAAAAGATAATCCACCATGATCAAGTGTGTTTAATACCAGGGTTGCAGGAATGGTTTAACATATGCAAATCAATAAATGTGATACACCACATAAACAGCATTAAAAATTAAAATCACATGATCATATCAATAGTCACAGAAAAAGCATTTCACAAAATCCAGCATCCCTTTATGATTAAAACCCTCAGCAAAATCGGCATACAAGGGACATACCTTAAGGTAATAAAAGCCATCTATGACAAACCCACCCAACATTACACTGAATTGGGAAAAGCTGAAAGCATTCCCTCTGAGAACTGGAACAAAACAAGGATGCCCACTCCCACCACTTCTATTCAACATAGTACTGGAAGCCCTAGCCAGAGCAATCAGAAAAGAGAAATAAATCAAGGGCATCCAAATCGGTAAAGAGGAAATTAAACTGTTGCTGTTTGCTATCATATAATCGTATACCTAGAAAAAGACTCATCCAAAAAGCTCCTTGAACTGGTAAATAAATTCAGCAAAGTTTCAGGATACAAAATTAATGTACACAGATCAGTAGCTCTGCTATACACCAACAGCAACCAAGCTGAGAATCAAATCAAGAACTCGACCCCTTTTACAATAGCTGCAAAAAAATAAAATACTCAGAAATGTACCTAACCAAGGAAAGAAAAGACCTCTACAAGGTAAACTACAAAACACTGCTGAAAGAAATAATAGACAACACAAACAAATGGAAGAACATCCTATGCTCATGGATGGGTAAAATAGGTATAAAATTACAGTTATATAAATTATAGTTAGATAAAGGAATAAGTTCTAGTATTCTGTAGCACCATAGGATGATTATAGTTAACAATAATTATTGTATATTTTCAGAGCTTAGAAGGGAGGATTATAAATGTTTCCAATACAAGTAAATAATAAATGTTTTATGTAATAGATATGCTAATTACCCTGATTTGTATTTATTGTATACATGCATCAAAATATCACTCTGTACTCCATAAATATGCACAATTATTAACTATCAATTTAAAATAAGTGTTTAAAAATTCATCAAATTAGATAAGCCTGTTTCTGAGTATACAAATTATATGCCTGATTTAACATAGAATTCATTTTTAAACCTATTGTATAATGCATATTTGCTATAACTATATGACTAAATGATTAAGCTAATTAAATAAGGAAGATTACTTCTTGGTTCTCATGATATTTTTGACACCCATTTTATGGTGTATATTCAGTTGCTGAGTATATTTTCCATCTCTAAATTTAAAATGAGGAGAAAAAGAATTAATACATATTGGTCTAGATTATCTTCAATAAAACATGTCAGCATTAAGCATGAATGTCTATAGTCTTTTTACCCTTATCCAAAAAAGTGAGGCTGAACAAGATAGGAAATGATGCTTACAACATTTCATCAATAGTAATGAGAAAAGACTTTTAGGTTAAAAAAAATCACTGAAACTATTTTACCAAAAAAAATTAATTAAAGGTCTCACAGCATCTTCATCTGAGAATGTAGTGGAGAAGTGTACCCCATATTGAGAGTTTATTATGTATTTCAAGCAAATTCTCTGTGTAAGAAAAGGAAAAATGAATTAGGAAAAGAAAACTTCAGCAACTTTAATACTATTCATATCAGTAAAGAAATACAATTTGTTAGAAAAAAATAATGTATACACATAAGGTAAAGCCTTTGCAAAGACTCCAAATTCACAAATTTCCTAGGAATCAGCTGTGTGGGGTCACTGGATCACAAGAGAAGTATGTGAGAATGCAAATGATGACTTGAAAGAAATTTCAAAATCCTTTGCATCAAAGACATATATAATGCTAAAGGAAGGATGGCCAGAAGTTGTGTTGGGTTGAATAAAGCACGGTATTTATTAACACACATTGATATCATTATGTCATTTAGTCTCCACCCCAAGCCTGTGGGACAAACAGCACTTTGTGGCACATTTTCAGTGAGGAAAGAATTAGCAGTGACCTCCCACCCTCAGAAACTCTGCCTAATGCCATGGAGTGTTCTTGGCTTGCTTGGGGAAGGTAAAGACAAGGTAATTCAAGACTGCCCTTAGTCCATAAGCATTGCAGTTAGCAGTAATTACCTGGAAAATCAGCAGAGCGATAGAGTTTAAAGAAGCCTCCACAAATGACAAAGTTTTTCCTAGAGAATTTCTCAAGCACTGGAAAAAGGTAGCTTATTATATGTAAACATTGCTAAGGGCGTTTTTGTGTGAGAGTGAAGAGTGACATATTTTGGCGGTAGGGGCAGGAAGGGAACATTTAGGGGACTGCAAGGCAAGACCCAAACAGAAATGAAATGATGAAAGAATGACCTGTGCTGGTGGCAGACACAGTTGATTGAGAGAAGTCTGGGAACATTTAAGCAAAGTCATGTAAATAGAACTCCCAAAAAAGTGTTTGGAAATAAAGAGCAAGGCGAGAGCCTCAGAGAAACATCCAGAAATTTCAGGAGGGAATTAGGTTAAACCTCAAAAATAGATGTGAGAAAAGTGGAAGTGCCAGAAGAATAAGATCAGCTCTAAAGAAAAAAAAAAAAAATCATTGCTCAGTGATGGTGATGACCCTCAAAGTTTAAGAGAGTCTTCTGTCAACAGCTGCTGACCAGATGTCCCAAAGCAAATGGCAAATGATAACATGTAACCCTCCCTCTCCAAGCGCTTCCCAGCCAAGGAACCCAGTCATGACTGTAATTCTCTGCAGAAGGCTCCCCAAACATCAAGTTTCATTGCCTCTAATCCTGCCAGGTTTTCATGGGGGAATTTGTTATTCATCCTCAGTGAAGGGTTCCTCAAAGATCAACAAACTCTATCCTCACAAATGTGACTCAGCCTGGGAGTAGTGAAGGGAGCCAGGTCTCCCCAGACTACAAGTTATCTGGGTTCCCAAGGGTGGCCTTGGATTTTCTCCCAGGGTTGTGCCAGTGGGTGGCCTCCATGTAACCTCTAGAGAAGAATTGGCTCTCAGTGGAAGCAACTATTGTTGGCAATAGATTCCAGTGCATGTCTCACCACTGGGTTACAATAATGGTGGCCCTTGTTGGCATGGCCTCCCATTGGCAGTGGCAGCACATTTTCCTGACAGCACCATTCCCAGGTGATATAGTTTGGCTGTGTCCCTACCCAAATCTCGACTTGAATTGTATCTCCCAGAACTCCCCTGTGTTGTGGGAGGGACCCAGGGGGAGGTAATTGAATCATGGGGGCTGGTCTTTCCATGCTATTCTCATGATAGTGAATAAGTCTCATGAGATCTGATGGATTTATGAAGGGTTTCTGCTTTTGCTTCTCCCTCATTTTCTCTTGCCACCATCATACAAGAAGTGCTTTTTGACTCCTACCATGATTCTGGGGACTCCCCAGCCACATGGAACTGTAAGTTCAATTAAACCTCTTTTTCTTCCCAATCTCAGGGATCTCTTAATCAGCAGTGTGTAGACGGACCCCAGGGCCCACATTATTTTTCTGAGTCTCTTGCTGACAGTTATGTAGAGATAGTTGAGCACCATCTTGGACTAGTGTCCACAATCGATCCTGTTGAGCATTTTTGTCAGAATTACTCTAAACCAATCTTTAACTGAACTTGCTTAACAGCATCTATCAATGCAATGAGGGACAAACCTCAGTAACACCACGTCCATTGTTTCCCTCACTTAAGGCCGTTTAACCCTAGAGCCACTGATTCTGTCTTGGCTGTGGATGAGTGTGTGCTCTCACAAGGATGCTCCACTGGGAGTAGAGATCCTCACTCCCTTAACTCAGCATCCACACTTCTCCAAAGACTCTGAGCACATATGCAGGAGACAGCCAGATAGGAATTTTAATCCAGCCTATAACCCTTATTAACTGTGTTACTTCTTAGCAAGCTAACTTATTAAAAAATTTGGCTCATTCTCAGTCTCCGCCCCTAACAAATGTTTTTACTCACAAAGTGTTTCTCAGGATTAAACAAAATGTTACCACTAATTTTACAACACTTAGTTTTAGTCTCTGGTTATATACTTCTTGTCCTAATAGAAAGACATGAACCCAAACAGACAAGAATTCACTGGTGTCTTAATCCACATGTTCCACAAGACTAGATATTTGCAGACAAAGGTGACACTGTGTGAGGGTCACCGGGAGAAGGCCTGTCTTCTTGGTGTTGGGTCACAGGCAGCTGCAACAAGCAGATGGCTGGGATGTGACAGAAACAGGGCCTCAACTGAGTAGCTGGCAGTCTTGATCACTCCCACTTGGCCATATCATCTGGGAGCCGAGGAAGCCAGGTCTGAACCTTGACTTCATGTAGTTTTTAAATCCCAAGTGAAGCCACTCAGGAGAAGAAGCAGCCCTCAGAAATGAGATGAAGGAGTTCAGGTTACAAGGCCTGCAGGTGAGAGAAGAAGAGAACACCCCATTTTCACACGAGCATTCAGAGAGAATAATGACTGCCGTAGTGTCTCCTTTCTAATTTTTAACAGCACCAATCTCTTCAGAATCCATCCTTCTTATTAACGGAAGGGATCCTCAGTGAGCGCTGCCTTCGCTAAGGTAGCTAAGACATGCCTGAGCGTGTCTAGTGACTTGGAGGCCAGGCCTGCCAGAATTTGTATGAGGAACTATGGAGAGAAATCGTTCATCCATTCAAAACAATCGGTGTTTATTGGGCATCTCTGTACTAGGTACTGTACAAAGCTGCCACATACAGAGATGTGGACAGATAGTGTAGCACAAGAGAGGACTGGGCAGAGGAGCCTGGCCCAGTAGTGAAGACTTAGTTGCGAGATAAGAGGGCTAAGCTGGTCATGTGAATTGGGCTTCGTTATGAGTTCCCCAGTGATGTCCCTGAAGGGACAGTGCCTTTCTTCCTCCACGCTGCACAAGTTATAGCAGCATTGATCTCCAAAGCACTTCCAGGATTACTGTGTTGGTGGCTGCCTGGTGGCAGAGAAGTTCTCAGGAAAAGTCACAGTTGTGAGCCCCTGAAGAGCAGTGTCTGTGGATACAGTGAAGGGATTTGGAAATAGGAAAATTGTGCAGGCGGAGGCAGGAGAGAAAAACAGAGGGTACCAAGTGGTAGCTGACAGGACTTAACTGAACACACATGAGATACCGATAGGGATTCCCAGACATAAATGAGGGGGCTTTACCTCTGGAAAGGGTTAGAGAACTACAGTAAGAATTATCTTCAATTATTAGGATTCCCACAAGTGGTGCTGTTCTATGAGGGGCTTCATTATAGAACGTGAACTAACACCCACGCTCAGAGGACAGCTGGAGATGTTGATGACAATGACAGCAAGGGGAGAGTGGAGCATTTCCTCCTCTGACCCCATGAAAGATAATGCTTTTATGCCTGTGTATGGAGTGGCGAGGGGATGGAAACCTTGAGGCATGGACACCTTGGGTAGTTGGAGAAGCTGATGGAATTTGTTCCTCAGAGTCAGGGCAGAAGACCTTCATTGCTATGAATGCAGAGGGATGCATCTCTCACTCATACCTGTGGAGTATACAACCCTCGTTATCCTCCTTCATTCTGGGTTGGCCTATGAGTGCCCTGCATGATACTCATTTTCACAGTCTTACCTTCATAAAAAGTAGCAGCTAATTGCATGACCTTGGGCAACTCACTTATACCAGTGCTACTCTCACATAAGAATCACTTGGAGATCTCCTTAATCTGTTAATGCCAATCAAGAGTTCTGGGGGAAAGCCTATCCTTGCACATTTTTCTTAGGTACTCAGACAATGCCTTTGCTGTTGCTGCTGCTGGTGGTGGACCACACTTTGAATAGCAAGGACCTAATCTCTTTGAGCTCAGTTTCCTCAATGGTAAAACAAGGATAATAATGTTTAAGTTATTATGAGTCAAAATTAAATTGAATAAGATGATGCACTTATCAGAGTGCCTAGAAACAGTTCGGTGTTCTATAATAGCGTAAAATATGTTAATACCATGTTAGTTACATTTCATGGGAAAAACCACCAGGTTATATACCATTATCTTTTGATGTGACTTTATATGTGTATTCTAGAACAAATATCCTATTGTAAATTGTCTATCTTACATTTCCAAACATTGCAGTAATTCCTTTAAGTGGTTATTTTTGTTGTTTATACAGTCTCTTCCAGTGCAATGAAAAATTATTATTATCAGTAATAATAAGAATAATAATGTTATTTACTTTTGACATAATAGGGTATATTAATTCTCCTTGTATTCAGACCTCTGGGCAAGCTGCAAAAGAAGTCAGGCCATTATTCTTCCCTGGTGGCCTTATCCCTATTCTGGTTTTGTTAGTATGCTAAAATGTTTATTTTGACTTACTTTCTAGAGTTACCTTTTAAGTGCGGAATAACTTAATTATGGATCCCTCAATACTAGTAACAAACTGCTATGAGATTTATGGGTTGTTTTAGACTGAAAGCAAAAACCATAATTGTGCATATTCTTCCAAATAAGATTATGAAAAACTTTCGACTTTTTTTATCTTAAAATCACTTAAAACTTTCTTTGGTACCCATATTAAAGCTTTCCAAACTTGTTTTTCTGTTGAAATTTTATAAAGAAATAATTTTTTAAAGAATTTCAGCATGAGATATCTGTAAATTTACATTTAATAATTATTTTGACTTATTTTAAGGGATGTTTTTCTTTAATTTCACATCAAATTTTGTATATGAGGATAGGTGGAGTATCCCTGAGTAATAACTACTTTGAAAATATGTTTCTGTTAAATCTTACTGGTATTAAGACAACTGGTGTCTATTTTTTCCCCAGGATCTATAAAGCCATGTTCAAGAGTATTTGTAGGTATAGAAGAAACAAGAAAAGCCCCATATGACTCTTTCTCTAGCACTGCAAATCATGCAGATAGGTGAAAATAAGGTGATTATTTTTGTAGCCCACAGATTCTCATCTTCCCTGTGGTGGCTTAAGAATTGTTACCATTGTACGTTTCCTAAGAAGTTTTTCATCCTCACCCTAGAATGATGATTGCTGTCATTCACTGAATTCTCATCAGATAGTTTTTAATGCTGGCTGTACATTAGGATTACCTAGGACCTTGAAAAATTACTACTGTGTGGACCTTATTCCAGATTGATCAAGTCAGAATCACTGAGACTTGGGCATTGTATTTTTTTGTAAGCATCTCAGGTGATCCTGGTGAACAACAAGGTTTGAAAAACACCCTAATTAGTAGAATCACGTTATTCAAAATTACACATGTTAATTACATGTTAGTAAGATGAGATTCATTTTATTATGTAATCTTGGTAACAGTTTTTCAAAATCGGCACATATGGTCATACCTTAGCTTTAAGCTTAGAAAGATTAATTAGCCCAATCAAGGTCACAAAACCAGGACAAGTGGTAGATTCATGAATTGAATCCGTGTCTGTCTGATTCTCAAGTCCATGCTAGTTCCACTAGGCCATATTACAAGAAGACAAAAAAAGAAAAAAAGAATGAAAACGAAATAAAAAATTAAATGATAAAGCAGATATTACTGAATGGCATTATAACAATAGTACACATTTCTTGCCTTCCAGAGAATTTTATTGCAACTTAGGTCCAGGGAGACCTAAAGTAATCAATGTTTAGGAAGAATGGAACATATGAGATATCCAGAAAAGATGACTTTAGGCATGGTAGTAATCATGAAAGACATGTAAAAAAATCACAAAAGAATGATAGGTAGGACCAGGTGTGGCAGCTCATGTCTGTAATCCCAGTAATTTGGGAGGCCGAGGTGGGTGGATCACCTGAGGTCAGGAGTTTGAGACCAGTCTGGTCAACATGGCAAAACCCCCTCTCTACTAACAATACAAAAATTAGGCAGGCACAGTGGTGTGCACCTGTAATCCTAGCTACTTGGGAGGCTGAGGCAGGAGAATCGCTTGAACCC
>NW_012114364.1:2656628-2659143 GCF_000951035.1 Colobus angolensis palliatus | reverse complement strand
TGTTGGGAAATCAACACCACCTACACACATGTATTTAAAATTTGACATTTCAAATACCTGACTCTGAAGTTGTCCAATATTCAAAGAGCAAAGCTAGCTATTGCCTTTAGAAACAACACTTTTAAAGCTGATGCTTAGCTGACTTCACTGTGGTCTCATTTTTGACCATAATTAACCTCATTTGATAAGCCAAGGATTGATTGACTCTTCTAATGGTTACAAATGAAATACATGAGAGCTTGAAATAATGCCACTAGGATCATCTAAGCATGCTCTTGACACTAAATGAGTCTTTACCCAGTTACCGGGAAACTGATTTAAGACTAAGATTACACCTAGATAAGCTCTAACAATTGAATTGCTATGAGAAGGACCCCACCAAGATCATGAAGTCAAACATTCTTTTTCTCTCCAACATCAGTTTCCTGGTCAAAAAAAGAAAAAAAAATCCACATTGACTAAAGCTGAATTAAGGTTAACATTTGTTGGACAACTATCAAGGACATAAATTTCTAAGATGAATCATAAGTGTAATAATAGAAAAAAAAGTGACTGGTCAGGTGCGGTGGCTCACGCCTATAATCCCAGCACTTTGGGTGGCCGAGGCGTCAGATCACGAGGTCAGGAGTTCAAGATCAGCCTGACCAACATAGTGAAACCCCGTCTCTACTAAAAATACAAAAATTAGCCAAGTGTGGTGGCATACACCTGTAGTCTCAGCTACTCAGGAGGCTGAGGCGGGAGAATCGCTTGAACCAGGGAGGTAGAGGTTGCAGTGAGCCGAGACCACACCATTGCCATTGTACTCCAGCCTGGGTGACAGAGTGAGACTCTGTCTCAAAAAAAAAAAAAAAAAAAAAAATTGAAAATATGTGAACTCCTTATAGACAGGAACCATATGGGTCACATGAGATAAGCTATGAGAACTTCTGTATCATCAGATCAAGAGACTCAATATCTAGTGATTGAGAATCCCAAAAAAGGACCAGAAAAATAGAAGACAGTAAATTATGTTTTAAAAATAGGAGAAAGCTTCCCAGGACAAAATAACATGAGATTCCAGCTAAATTAGTGGAAAATATCAACAGTCAAGCACATAACAAAATGAATTATAGAATACCTGGGACAAAAAGAAGATCCTAAAGACCGTCAGAGAAAGAAATGAGCTATAAAGAAAGGAGAAAGTAGAAAATAAGCATAGCGTATGGTCCAGCAAAACTGATAGATGAAAGATGGCAAGGCAAGGCACTAAGCATTGTCGGGAGAGTTTTAAACCTTAGTTAAATTATTTCACCTTAAAATATTTGTTACTTCAACTATCAGTCAAATATGTGGATACAAGTGAAATCATTTTCAGATATGGAAGTCTGCAAATTACCTCCCATGCATTTTTTTCTCAAGAGACTTTTAGTGGACATGCTTTACTAAAATGAAAGAATAATCCATGAAAAAGGAAAATATCAGAACCAGCAAAAGGGGAAATTCAACAATAGAGGGAAAGAAATTTTTTATAAATGGTCCATAAATAATGCAAGTCACCTCAACTTAAGGACAGATTTACTTTAGAAACTGCTTGGTAGTGCAGTCAATCTGACTTTAACTTGGGAAACACCACCATTTCATATCCCTCAACCACTTACTGAAAGATAAAATGTTGTGGTGGTTGTTCCAAGGCAGTCTTGTCAAAGTAGGGTTCAGAAGTGATGACCTTAGCATCACCTGGCATACTTATTAATAAAATAGATGATCCAACACTTGTGTACTACCTTACTTACTTGTGATACAAGATGCTCTGAAATATTCTTGGATTTTTCCTGCCCCAATTTTAGAATCAGCCCCTTCTCTAAGTCATGTATATTTTAAAGAGGACATTTCAGGGCCTCTACCATTATAACAAATCAGCAGTGCATAGCTGGAGGTTTCAGAAGAGAGATCTATTATAAATTCAGGCACCTGTGTTTCTCCTAAATTAGAAATTACAGTCCTGGATGAATCACTAACATTTACTTCAAATCCATTTCCAGAGCCCATCCCAATTACATGCCTCTACTTGGAATGGTTACGTTATGGTGATGGGGGGCTCTTCCTGGGTCTGTGTTCCATCAATTTTGAGGAGAGCATCCAAAATATTTCTGTCCTTCCACACCTCACCTGCATGGGCAGAGTGAGAATCTGATGTTGTGGGCATGTGTGCACTCCTGCCATGCACACCTGCTCCTGCAGAGACCCCACCTCATTTGTACGGGTGAATGAAACCCAGGGCAGTTTGTGTCTATTATTTCACTATCATGGGGATCGGCATTGTGACTTAAAAACCTTGGCGCTCTCAAGTGTGAATGGATTCATGTAACATTAGTCAGTCTCCTTTTTGTTTATAAACCGTATCTATTTCAATCTCTTCCACTTGCATACTGCCAAGGCTTATTCAACTGATATGTATTAGTCAGGTCGGTACTAAATGAATTAACATTGTAGTAACTTTAGGACATTCACTGGGGTGTGATTTATTTTACAT